>NW_022196912.1:18340767-18417179 GCF_008632895.1 Mastomys coucha | reverse complement strand
GTGGCGCACGCCTTTAATCCCAGCACTTGGGAGGCAGAGGCAGGTGGATTTCTGAGTTTGAGGCCTGCTTGGTCTACAGAGTGAGTTCCAAGACAGCCAGGGATACATAGAGAAACCCTGTCTGGGAAAAAAGAAAAAGAGCAACAATCGACAAGTAGGACCTCATAAAATTGAAAAGCTTCTGTAAAGCAAGGGACATTATCAATAGGACAAAATGGCAACCCAAGGATTGGGAAAGGATATTTACTAACCCTACATCCAATAGAGGGCTAATATCCAATATATACAACGAACTCAAGAAAGCAGAGATCAGAGTACCAAATAACCCTATTAAAAAGTGGAGTATAGAACCAAATAGAGAATTCTCTACTGAGGAATCTCAAATGGCTGAGAAACACTTAACGAAATGTTCAACATCCTTAGTCATCAGAGAAATGCAAATCAAAATGACCCTGAGATTCCACCTCACACTGGTCAGAATGGCTAAGATCAGAAACACAGGTGACAGCAGATGTTGGCGAGGATATGGAGAAAGAGGAACGAGCACTCTTCCATTGTTGGTGGGATTGCAAGGTGGTACAACAACTCTGGTAATCAGTCTAGTGGTTCCTCAGACAATTGGATATAGTATTACCAGAGGACACAGCCATACCACTTCTGGGCATATACCCAAAGATACTCCAACACATAACAAGGACAAATGCTCCACGATGTTCATAGCAGTCTTATTTATAATAGCCAGAAGCTGGAAACAGCCCAGATGTCCCTCAACAGAAGAATGGGTTTAGAAATGTGGTATATATCCACATTTCAGTACTGTGCAGTGATTAAAAACAATGACTTCATGAAATTCTCAGGTAAATGGATAGAACTAGAAAATATCATCCTGAGTGAGTTAAACCAGACACAAAAGAGCACCCATGGTATGTACTCAGTAATTATTGGATACTAACCTCAAAGCTCACAATGCCTATGAAACATCCTACAGACCATATGGAGTATAGAAGGAAGAAAGATCATGGGATGGATGCTTCAGTTCTGTATTGAGGGGAGAACAAGATGGAAGGAGGGGAGATGGAAGGAGAGGGGGACAAGAGAGGGAGAAAGGATAGGAGAAAATAAAGGTGGCAGTATCAGAATCTGGAAGAGATGTGAGAGAGGTACAGAGGGTCAGGAAATCGAATAAACCTAGGTAGCAGGGGGATGAGGAATTAAGGATAGCCACTGGAAGGTCCTAGACACCAGAGAAACGTGAGGCTCCCGGCACCCAATGGGATTGACTTTAGCCATAATGCTCAGAGAAGGTAGAGATAGAACCCGTGGAGACAATCTCTAGTAGCTAGGCACGACCCCTGGTCAAGAGATGGAGCCACCCATCCATCTCAAAGGTTTTTTTTTGTTGTTTTGTTTTGTTTTTTTAACCCAGAAATGTTCCTGTCCAGAGGAACAACAGGGACAAAATCTAGAACAGAGACTGAAGGAAGGGTCAACCATGGAACGGCCCCACCGGGAGCATGTCTGCAACTGCCAAACCCAATACTGTTGCCATGATCAAGAAAAGCTTGACAGGAACCAAGTGTTGCAATTCCTGGGGAGGTCTGGCTAGCACCTGACCAAATCAGATGCAGATGCTTGGAGCCAACCATCAGGCTGACCTCAGGGAACCTAGTGGGGTTGCCGCAGAGGGACTGGAGAAGCAGAGGGTGATTGCAACTACATTGGAAAACCAACATAGGCTGGCTGAACCACCCAGTTCTCCCAGAGTCTAGACCATCAACCAAGGAGTATACCTAAAGGGATCTTTGGCTTCAGATACATATGTAGCAGAGGATAGCCTTTCCCTTGGTCCCGGGGAAGTTTGAAGTCCCAGAGTAGGGAGTAGGGTGATTCTGAAGCAGTGGGGCAGGAGAGTGTGGGTGGTGGGGAAGCACTCTTATACAGTCAAAGGAAGAGAGGAGGGCAGATGTGGGATGGGGGGATGGCTGAGAGGTGACTGGGAAGTGGGATATCATGGGAAGGGGGGTTGGTTGAGGGGGTTACTCAGAAGTGGGATATCATTTGAGATGTAAATGAGTGGAATGATTAATAGCAATAAAAGAAAAAAATTAAAAAATGATCATGAAGAAATAATGGATTCTTTTCTTTGTTGAATCCAGCAAAAGTGTAACTAGATTTAATTAAGTTAATAAACACTTTGAGATGACTCAGCAGTGATTCCTCTTCTCCCAGTCTCATGCACCTTCCATTCAAAAGGTGCTCATGTGAAAATTATTAACTTCGTGGCCTTAGATGTTATTGCCAAGTGCTTAATATAAAGAGTTAGCAAAGGATCATGATTTCATTGTCGCACACATAACACAACAAATACAGTTTCCTTATTCACTGAGTCTGCTTGTTCCACATCTGTACTTGTTTCGCTCCCTCTGGTTGGTACCGAGAGTTTGATTGCTATGCAAGCATACAAGTCTGAGTGTGAATTCCCATCATCCTCGCGAAAAAGCCAGGCTCAGCAACATATATTTATAATCTCACTGCTGGGATGCAGAAGCAGGATTTCTGGGCTTCTGTGCTACCCAGACTTGTCTGATGAGTGACCTTGTCTCAAACATAAGGTGAAAAGAAATTGAGGAAGATGCTGTGCTAGCTTCTGGCCTTCACAAGCGCATACACATTTACATATATGTGAACACTCACAGAAACACACGCAATACAGAGAAGGAAAATATCTACATTTAAAATACTTTTATTTGCATTTTCTTTATCAGCAACCAAGGAGAGAGAGAGAGAAAGAGAGAGAGAGAGAGAGAGAGAGAGAGACAGAGACAGAGACAGAGACAGAGACAGAGACAGAGAGATTTACTCCTTCTACTGTTTGTGAAGTTTCCACAAATTAGCCTCCTAATGGCATCAACTACAAACTCTGGTTAGGATTGGAATAATACTGAGGAAGAAATGAAAATTGAAATGACCAATAATAAGCACGTTTTGTACAGGAATCATATAAAGCGGGTAAAACTGTTCAGTTCTTGATTACCACAGCCCTGAAGCGTGAGAATAAGCTATTGTTAGTGATTTGGGGTTAAAGAGAGAAGGTCAAAGGATGTACATAAAAAAATAATTACACTATTTTTCTGCCTCAAAGGACTATAGTGTATAGTTAGGGACAAATACAGTCATTATAACACAGAAAAATACTTGTGGTTTTCTTGATAGTTTGCAATTTTTATATAAGGTCTAGGTAGAATTTTTCAGCTATAATACAAATTACATAAAATAGGGCACATGAAAGTTTATAGGAAAAATAAACTTGTACTTAATATAATCCTTATGATTGGCAGACTCGTTGTCACGGTTATAAGACGATTACAAGAATTACTTTGGACCTGAAAGGGGCAAATGTTGTAAAGAGCAATTGCAGGATATGTTCAAGTAAGACATTGGGCTTGAACAAAACAACTGATAAGTATAGTAAAATAAAATAAAATAAAAAGAAAGTAGACTGTTTTTAAAAGAAATTTTATTTACTAGAATTTTCCTGCAGAAATAGTTGCAAAAGGTAGAAAAAGATATGAAGAAGGTTTTATTGCAAGATTGTTTTAGTAAAAACAAATTTGGAAAGTACTTCATTGTTCATTGGTCAAGACCTACTTAAAAGCATAGAACATCTGTGTGTGGAGTATATTACACACTGACCAGGAATCATTCCCATATAATAATGATTAAGTAAACACCATAGTAACAAACAAACAAACAAACAAAACCCCCAAAAGCAAAAACAGAAAAGTAAAACCAGATAAGTAAGCTCAGTGAACAGAGAAATAGAAAGAGAAAGGCCCACATTCTGAGTAGAAATGTTGCCTCCATCTCTGGCTGATTCCTTATTCTGTGTAAGTGGGTTAGTCCACACACTCTCCCCAAGCTGAGGACCAAAGCCAGTAACTGAGCATTGAACCACCATTCCAAAGATAGACTACACAGATAAGTTTTATAATGTTAAGGGGCTTTTAAAATCAGAAAAGAATTAAGGACATGCTTTGGAAGAGGGTAATAGATTTTAGCCTCTTCCCCAGGAAATAGTTGTGAAACATTCCAATTAATTCACGTGGAAGCTGTGAGAAGTTGTGATCTATCTCACAGCAGAAGGCCAGTCGATAAAGATTGACTCTAACATGAACAAAACATAAGAAGTAGACAGGTATTTTAAATCACATTTTATGACTATGATCAATAGATGTAAAGAAAATTCTGCCTATAATGAATTAAAAGTTATAAAATATTAGAAAAGGACTATAAACAATAAATAGAACCAAAGGGAAATGAGCCGTTTTGTAAAGAGTTCTTAACCTGCGTGCCAATGACAGAATACTTGTCCTTACTTTTTTCATTGACTTGATTTTGAATAGCATACTTATACAGTGAAGATTAAGAACAGCTCCCTTGGGGGTTACCAGAGACTGAACCAACATCCAAAGAGCATACATGGGCCTGGGCTAGACCTAGTCCCCTCCCACATTTGTAGCAGATTTGCAGCTTTGTCTTCATGAGGGCTGCCTTTTCCGGCCTCAGTCAGAGGGGATCTGTCTAGTTCTGCAGTGACTTGATGTGCCAGGGTGGGGTGATACCCAGGGGAGCGTGCCCTTCTCAGTGAAAAAGGGGAGGGAGATGGAGAGGGCTGTGTGAGTATGAGACTGGGAGAAGGGGGGCTGTGATTGGGATGTAAAGTGAGTAAATAAATTATTTAAAAAGAGAGAAAAAAGATTTGTCCAGCTTCACTGAATTGTAATTAACACAATTTGTATAAATATAATGCATGTATAATGATTTAATATATGTATAGCTTGTGATCATCATGTGTGCAACATGATTTGATATGTGTATTTAGTGAAATAATTACCTCAAACAAACTAATTAACACACACTTTCCATAGCTACTTGTATGTGTCAAAAACAGTTAAAATAAACTAAATAGATTTTTAAATTACTATTACTTTATTTATATTAAGTTAGCCATTCAAATACTTGCCCAGTGCCAAACTCTGTGCATCGCATTGAAGTTCAATGGCCGCTCTGAGGCAGTAGACCTTTACTCAAAGTTTTATATTTTTAATATCAATCACATTTTAATAGACTTAACACATCCCCTAAAAAATTTTACGAGTTGATACTATTAAAACACATAGTTTCCTATCATGTTCATTGGCATATGTGTCCTTAGACTATACCTTATTTTTCTTTACAGTTATTTTAATAATTACAGACTATCTACATATGAGAGAGAATGTGCCTTTTTTCTTTCTTTCTGAGTTTGGTTTCATCCCATAGTATTAGGCACTAATATTCTAGGTCTATTCTTTTTCATGAAGCTTTAATTCTTCCTTTACAGGTGAATGATATCCATTTTAATTATTTGACCTGAGTTTGGTTCCCAGTACCCACTTCAGGTGATGGCTCATGACCCCCTATAACTCCAGATCCTGGGGATCTCACTTCAGGTGATGGCTCATGACCCCCTATAACTCCAGGTCCTGGGGATCTGATGCTCTTTTCTGACTTTTCTGATCTGAGTTTTATGCTGACATGCAGGGACACAATACACACACACACACACACACACACACACACACACACACGGAAAAAGAGAAAGTGAGAGAGTATAGTAGTAATAATAATAATAATAGTAATAACAATAACCTTTCAAAAGCAAATAGAAGTAATTGTCATATCTATTATTTCTAAAAATAACATTTCTTTGTGCTGGGTAGATTAAACATTTTGTATTAAAACTACTTTTAAATGTGTAATGAATATTTGTCCACCATTGTTATCTATTATCAAATATTAATATATAATATTAGAAGTTATTCCTCCAATTCAATTGCATGACAGAGTACTGCACCTGTTAACCATCTCTCTATTGTCTCTCTCCAGCATACTTCCCAGGTTCTAGTAACTGCTATTCTAGTCTGTACTTCTTTAAAGCCTAGTGTTCAGTTTTCACAGGAGAATGACAGCTTGTAGCATATATCTTTCTGTGTCCGGTTTTTGTTACTTGCAGTGATGTCACTCAATTCGACTTACATTGCAGCAACTGAGATTTTGTGTATGAAATGTGTGTGCATTCCTACTTGTGTATGTGTTACATTGCCTTGAGTCATTGGCTAGAACAACTAGGATGATTGCTGTATTGCATGGTGGTTTTGATTCGTAGTTCTTTGAGGATTCCTCACACTATTTCCTCTGAGGACTCTACTAGCATAGCTGCACCATCCACTTTGTTATTCATTTTCTCTGAATCCTCACCCTTGTTTGTTATTTTATATCTTTGGGGTGATAACTAGTTATAGTTGAGGTTTGCTTTCCTTGATTGCTAGTGATATTGAGCCTTTGTTTCTAAGCTACTTGTTTGTTTGTTTGAGTAACTTCCAAGTTTTTGTATAACAATTAAACCAATCAATAGAATGAAGAAACACCCTAGAGGGTGTAAGGCAATGGTTCTGAAGCTTTGATTGGGAATTGTGTTACTGATGCTGAAGGTCCTCACCCCAATTGTTTTTTTTTTTTTAATCTATGTGTTCATGTGCATGTCTGTGTGTGTGTGAAAGTGCACACATGTATGTGCACCTGAGTGTAGTACCTCAGGAGGCCAGAGGAGGGTGTCAGATCCCCTGGAGCTGGAATTACAGGCAGTTGGGAGGTGCCCAGTGTGGGTTCTGGAAACCAAACTCTTGTCTTCTGTGAGAGCGGTGCACACTCTTAACCACTGAGCCATCTCCAGCCCTGCCAAACAGTGTTTTGTTTTGTTTTTTGTTTGTTTGTTTTGTTTTTATATATTTTTTATTGATTTAAGTTGTATTACATTATGATGAGAAAAGATACATGATTTCAATTTATCTGAATTTGTTAACATTTAAAAACATATTTTAAGTAAATAGAATTAAATCACATTCTTGTTTCCCTTTTGAAACCCAACTCCTCCCAGAGACCCCCCTTCAACACCTGTAATACTTTTTTTTTATTTTGTCATACTTATTAAAATTTATAAAATATTGTAACAATAAAAGTGAGTATTATAAAAATTGTTTGACATAAAACAATAAACAATTGGACAGTCTTATGTAAATGATTGTCTATAGCAATACTGAAAAAACACACTTTTCTAATATAAATTTTAAATAACTCCAAATATATTAACTGTATATTTTAAAATAATACATCACTACTATTATTTTTAAATGAAAATAAAGTCTTTTTGTTTGTTTGTTTTGTTTTTAGTAGAGCTTAAAAATCTTGGCTCTTACTGTGGTACAAGCCCAAAATAAGAACAATTTCGACATTGGAGTTCATTGTAATAAGGCTGTACTTCAATGACCCTCACATCACCAAAGGATTTTATCTCCATTGTAGCTAAACTGAGAGTTGACAGTTCTGCTGTGCCAAGGAGTGAATTGTAGGCACGATTTTTGGATACAGATTTCCTGCTATGGTCAAAGCTATTTGACTGGAGTGATTGGCTTCATTCTTAGCCCACAGAGAACAGGTTACATTAATTTAAGAAATGGTATGTGTATTAAGATGGTCTATCCATAAAGTCATTCACCAGCTGTTTCAATGAACAATGGTTCTGCCTGGAGGGTGGCACAGATGTTAGGTGAGGGTAAGAATCTGGTTCATTGGTTGTGATGATTTTGAAAAGCATTCATCTCAGGGAAAGAGTAACTTATAAAGTCCTCTTCTTCAAACTTGATACAATAGTTACAAAATCAAGCAAAGCATTCAGACTCTTTGTTGTTCTCTTACAAGCTACCTCCCAAGTAAACTGTCTACATTTCTTTTGTCTGTATAAATACATCTGAAATATGTAAACTGTTCTAAAAACCTTAGTATAGTGTAAAAACATCAAATAAACAATCCTACTAATAGAGATACTGAAATAGAAGAAGCCTGATTTCAAGACCATTATGTGGTACATAGTAAGACACTGTCATGTACAAACAAGCATATATATGGATTGTACAATATTGGGCCTATTTCTCCAACTACTAAATTAGAGAGACCATTGGATGGTAGCCAACAAATTTCTAATTCCTCATATTTTTGGATTTCAATCAATTAGGATATGTTGGTAATATTGATTTTCATATTAAAATATTAAGAAAAAGTAATTGTTACTTCCTGTTATTTTTGTTGTTAGAGGTGGAATTAGGTTTGTATGGGTTTGTTGAAAGATTACTTTCTTGCTTCTTCTAGAGTGTAGTTTTGCTCCTTATGTTGGTGTTTTCCATCTATTATCCTTTGTAGGGATGGATTTGTGGAAAGATATTGTGTAAACTTCATTTTATCATGGAATATCTTGTTTTCTCCATCTATGGTAATTGAGAATGTTGCTGGTGTAGTAGCCTGGGCTGGCATTTGTGTTCTCTTAGGGTCTGGATGACATCTGCCCAGGATCTTCTAGCTTTCACAGTCTCTGGTGAGAAGTCTGATGTAATTCCAATAAGGCCTGCCTTTATATGTTACTTGAACTTTTCCCTTAATTGTTTTTAAAATTCTTTCTTTGTTTAATGCATTTAGTGTTTTGATTATTATGTGACAGGAGAAGTTTTTTCTGGTCCAGTCTATCCGGAATTCTGTAGGCTTCTTGTATGTTTATGGGCATCCTTTTCTTGAGGTTGGGGAAGTTTTCTTCTATAATTTTGTTGAAGATATTTATTGACCCTTTAAGTTTGGAATCTTTACTCTCTTCTATACCTATTATCCTCAGGTTTGGTCTTCTATTGTGTACTGGATTTCCTGGGTGTTTTGGGTTAGGAGCTTTTTGCATTTTGCATTTTCTTTGACTGTTGTTCAATGTTTTCTATGGTATCTTCTGCCCCTGAGATCCTCTCTTCTACCTCTTGTATTCTGTCGTTGATCCATGCATCTACAACTCCTGATCTCTTTCCTAGGTTTTCTAACTCCAGGGTCATCTCCTTTTGTCAGTTCTTTACTGTTTATATTTCCATTTTTAGATCCTAGATGGTTTTGTTCATTTCCTTCACCGGTTTGATTGTGTTTTCTTGTAGTTCTTTAAAGGATTTTTGTGTTTCCTCTTTAAGGCCTTCTAGCTGTTTACCTGTGTTCTCCTGTATTTCTTTGGGAGAGTTATTTATGTTTTTCTTAAAGTCCTGTATCATCACCATGAGAAATGATTTTAGATCTGAGTCTTGCTTTTCCGGTGTCATGGTGTGTCTAGGAATTGCTATGGTGGGAGACTTGGGTTCTGATGATGCCAAGTAACCTTGGTTTCTGTAGCTTATGTTCTTATGCTTGCCTCCCGCCATCTGGTTGTCTCTAGTGCTACCTGCCCTGGCTAAATCAGACTGGGACCTATCCTTCCTGTGATCCTGATTATGTCAAAACTCCTCAGAGTCAACTGTCTCTGTGATCCTGTGATTCTGGGATCCTGTGATCCTGGGCTAATTAAAGCGCTTGGGAATATAGCTTCCTCTGGGAATTCTGGGACTCACTGCAAAGTTTGCACCCAAGGTCTGCTCAGGGCACCTGCCTAGACAGACTGGGAGGAAGCAGTGCCACTGATATGGTGGAGTACCTGTGTACCTATGTCCTGCTAGTCCCAGTTACTTCCACTGTTGGGACAGATGTTGTGTCCTCTTCACCTCTGATCCTCTGATCCTGGGTATGTTAGAGCACCTGGGAGTGGAGCTTCCTCTCGGTGTTGTGGGACTGGCTGCAAAATTTGTGCCCAAGGTCTGCTCAGGGTACCAGCCCAGACAGACTGGAAGCAATCCGTGCCAATGGACTGCTGGAGTTCGTACGTGCCTGGGTCCTGCTGGTCTCAGTTATTCCAGGTGTTGGGACAGATGTTGTGTCCTCCTCACCTCTGATTTTGGGAGTCCCCAATTGTTTGTTTGTTTGTTTGTTTGCTTGGGTTTTTTTTTTTTTTTTTGATGTATCAGTAAAGATGCCAGTGACCAATGGTTGGGCAGAAAGAAAGATGCAGGACTTCGACATTCCCTCAGGCAAAAGAATGAGAGACTGGGGGTGAGAAACCGAATGGACTCAGAGCTGAAGGGGAGATCTTCCAAAGTGTATGTGGAAAGGGAATGTGGCCCATGTGCTTCACAGAAGGTAACTGAGCAACTACGTTGAGGGTTTAGAGGTGTTTGGGTAGAAGTACCAGAGGGAAGGGCACACTAGCCAGGGGGCACTTAGAAGTGTCCAAACATTGAGCTAAAAAGCATATTAAAAATAAGCTAGTATGTGTCTGTGTGTGTCTGTGTTTCATATGCAGACCTGAAATAGCTCCTGGGCAGGTGTGCATCCAGCCAGAAACACATGGCGATGTAGACAAAACTACATGCTACAAGAGGATGGGAGAAAACGTTGCAAACTATGGAGAAGTAGGGTTTTTTTATTCTAAAATTATTATGTAGTATTTACAAATACAGAATAACTATTTTTCTTTTTTTTAAATAAATTGACCATAAAGCATATAGCATATCACCACCCTGAAAAGAAACACTCAATGCATGCTGTATACATTTATTTTGAGGCCATATTCAAAACACAGAATGAGAGACATAAAAAACAAACAACAAAACCCAAATACTGAGGAATGTAGAATCGGTTTTAAAGGTTTAAAATCCAAAATAGTCTCAATGACTTTTTAAGTATTTAAAGATCTGATTGCAACAAAGCAGATAAAGAACACTTAAATCCATTAGCTAACAGTGATATCCTGTGACCAGGTAACTTTAAAAAATGATCAAAATTCAGCTTCAATGTCTTCTATTCTGATTTCTTTCTCAGTAAGACTTTTCACCATGTCTTTAAATAAATGTTAGTTGTAGGAAAATTAAAAAGATGTGATCAACCTTTCATGTATATAGGTTCCATGATTAGCAGTAGCTAGCCCCACACATATGTGAATAATTTGATCTTGAATCCTGTTTTTTGAATACCATTTTTTGTTCCTAGACCATTGCAAGTATTCCATGAGAGAATATATGAATGTGGTCACCGTTAACAATCTTTGAGAAATTTTTAAAATAACAGAAGACCACAAAACCTAGCAGTAGCTGTTTTCTAAAAAAAAAAAATAAATAAAACATGAGTGTGTCGAAGATATCTAGAGTGTGTACAAAGGATGTAAGATCCTTGACAATCTTTCATGGTGAGGCAGAAAACTCAGGGAAAGAAACATGATAGGACTAGAAGACAGGATTACAGGATATCATGAAGTATCTTGAGATTAATAAAAAGGCTTCTATACATCATTGAATCACAAAAGCTATGTATCACCTATCTACCTACTTCTATATCTATCTATCTATCTATCTATCTATCTATCTATCTATCATCTATCATCCATCTATCTACCCATCATCTTATATCTAATCTGTGAGTCATCTATATATTATGTATATCCATACATGTATATATGTATGTATATATTATCTATTTAATATATTAATTATCTTTATATTATTTGTCCATATATATGTACATATTATACATTTACTAATCATCTACCTGCCATCTATCTATCTGCTTACTATCTATTCATCTCTATTTATCATCTACTTATTTATCTATAATGCTGGCTTCAAAATATAATATTCAAAATACTAATAGTAGAAATTCAATATGTAGAAAGATTACACAGAGATTTGTAGAAAGGTTAAATTATACATTCTTGTTGTTTCCACTTTTGAACTTTGTATTTAGCACCCCAAAAGGAACTCCAGAATACAGATTTTTTTAAAATCTAATATTCATGAAAGCTTCTAGAGTTTAACTTTCTGCATCACCATTAGAGACTGATTGTTATTAAGCAACTCTAAAGCCACTCACACATTGCCCACATAAGTCAGGGCTACACAAAGCACAATTTGAAAGCCATAATGTAAAGCCAATTCATGTTTTGTTTTATTGCCTATATAGAAGCTTTACAATCTGGGGAGAAGAAATTATGGAAGGCAATAAGCACAACCAGTAAGAGATTAATGTGGGGAGAATTGCTTAGTGACATAACAGATTAAATCCTTCCTCTGAATTTTTACATTTAGTGTTTATGGGTCATCTTCACCTTTAATAACAAGTAATGTGTGAGAGGAAATCTGACTAATGAAAACCATCCCAACTTCTCAGCTTCTACATAGAGTTTTTTGTGCTGTTTTTGTCCTCCCTTCCTGGACATTTCAAACCAGAGGAGGCTAATTTTTCCTAGACACCAAATACTTCGCTTCTTCCTCTTCATTTTGTAGGAGTCATAAGAATAGCTCCTGTGCCTCTGACATTTTATTCTTTACCTCTGATGAAAACTTTTGCAAAGCACTCATGTTCAATTATTTATTGACTTTTCATTGTCAGCAATTTACCTTAGCAACTGTGGCTGAATCTTTTCTCTTCCACTCTATTTTGTGTATGGACACTAAAGATAGATTTTTCTGATTAGTCGTTACTCTATTATTTTCTAAGTAGCTATCTTCTGTTTCCTTACTTAAGCTACAGCTGTAGATTACATGTCAGGAATAAAGGTACTATGTTCGACTTGACTCTAGCAGGGACTCTGTTTTTGCCTCCTGTATATGACTCTGCTGGAGATGTGCCTCTCAGATCCAATGTTTACTCTGCTATATTTCTGATCACTCAACTCTAATACCTCCAAAGCCTTATATTCCCACTGCCTAGTCTACTGGTTTCTGGTGCTCTTTCATGCAAATGAAGAATTGCTGGAGGCATGGAAGCTTTTCAATTCTCATTCTGTCTCCAATGCATGTTGGAGTGAGAAGGGGATCTCCAGGATGTTCCTCATCCTTCACACTTGAAAGGTGCGTGTCCTGGTTTCTGTGAGGTTCTCCTGGCCTCGGTTTCAGCTCTCAGTCTTCTAACAACAACAACAACAACAACACACACACACACACACACACACACACACACACACCACATACATGCTGCCTCCCACGCCCAGTTCAGCCTCCGGCCTTTGGCGGCTTCTGCCCGAGGTGGTCACCTAGGGAATTAAGCCGAAAGACCTTCTGCAGACTATCAGCTTATCTCTAAAAGAAGTTGCCCGAGAAATTCATGCTGAGATACAACTATGCCTACTACTGCCTGAGGACATCCGCAGACATCCGAGCTGTTGGTGACCTTCGCTCGTGACTCCCTCCGGACTCTTTCCTGACTTCTCAATGTTTATGTTATGCAAATATTTTATTTCTGGAGGTTTCAGTTCTTACCTGCCTATATAAGCTCAAAACACCCCAAAGTAAAGAGCCGCCTTGATAGAACTCTACTTGGCGTCCGCCTCTTTGTTCTCCCACCCGTTTCATTTTGCAGGTCCTGTCTGATCTCCAGTCTGAAGAGACCCACAGACTGAGTGCAACTGCGGGACGGATCCACTCACATACATGCACATATATACACACACCTGAATATATATCCTAGTCATTTATAATATTTATACAGTTAGGAAAACAGTACTTTTCTTTGAATCAGGAAATAATAACTATGAATTATTTTTTAAAAAATAGTTCTAGATACTTCACACTCCTAAGTAAAAGGGCAAAGAGCTGGATTATCAGGGGCAGGTAGGTTGAAGAAGTCTGGAACAAACACTTAGTCTTCAAAAATATTATCAAATATTCCCTGGAATTCATTTCTGGTCCCCATGTAAGTTTAATCAAGCCATTAATTTTAAGTTTAATGTCTTCATATTTTTAATGGTTAAAAATAATCATCTGCCCAATTAACAGAACTGTTTAGAAGATTCAAGGTGGGGATTCCATTGAAAAACACATTGCTTGGCAAGTAGTAAATCCTTAAAAATATTTGGTGATGCTTTCATTTCTACTGTATAAAGTCCTTAGCATATGCTCTGAAATTCTGTAACTGTTAAATTCTGTAAGCAATACAGTCCACATGTATACTAGTTCTCAGGTTTTGAAGTTTCCAGATTATTAGCTAAAAAACTAATCATATCTAATTATTGAGAAGGATTTAAATATGTGCTGCATACTTTTTTAGCAAAAAGTTAAGTAGTTTTGAAATATATATATTAATAAACCTTAGACCATACTTTAATTCCTTTCAGTAGAGTGTAAAATAGAAAAAATTTAATTATTAACCATGTAGTCCTCTGAGTTTGTTCAAATACTGCCTCACCTTCTCTCCATTAATTTTTCTTGTTTTATTGTATTTTTTTATTGAGACAGTATAGCCAAGGCTTGCTTTGAATTCACAATCTCTCTATTCAGGTGTTACAGACACTTGGATTACAGGCTGGCTCTACCACACCCAGTTCTAACTTACCTATTTTGCATGCTGTTTGTCATTGTAAAGATTCAGTAAAAAATTTGGGAAGACTATGACATATTCATTAGATTTTGCTGCTCTCCTTCCAAAGTAGTTACTTATCCATTTTGTGTCAAGTGGCAGGTGAACAACAACCTTCGAATGCATGCATCAGTTTGTAAATAGCAAGGAGTCCTGTTGGCTAGTGTATAAGTGATTAATAGATACAAGCTTCTGATGTTGGAGCATCAAGAATTAGAACTCAGATGACTCAGAAAACACCTGGATGAATGACATAGGAGCAAGTAGATCTAAAATTGGAGATATTAGTGTAAACCTGAAATCACTTGTTCAAAAATGAGAACTTTTAGAAGATGACAGAGATTTAGAGTGACATTGAGACCCTCTATACTCAGAGCTTTTCATGACTACACAGACTGTTCACAAAGAAAGTTGATTTTAAGCAGAAGTAATTTTTTTTAAGAAGACGACAATAAAAGTACCATTCTTGTATGATTTGTCAGACTTCTTCTTCCAAGAAATAAAGGTGCTGAACTAGTGTAGAATTCTACTATTCACAAAACTCAGGGATCTGTAAGAGGCTTGATATCAGCAAAGCTTTCTATCAGATTCTCTCAGGAGTTGGTGTTACAACTGCTAGGATACCTGTATACACAGGTACTGATTTTTCATCTTTCAACATTAATGTAAGTTTTAGAAAAATACCATCCAGTTCCCCTAAAAAATTTTTAAAAGAAGGAAGAGATAAACATAAAAAACACCAAAAAACAGTTCCTTTCCTTGGTAAAATTATACACTATAATATATATTTTACAGAAACCTAATTGGTACGAGAAATTGGTAAAATAGCTAGGTATAAAACACATACGTACAAAGCATACTTTTTGTATGTATTATAAGACCTGTTTAAGTCAGGAAAGTAGAACTACTGTTTTTCTTAAAGGGATGTTTGTTACAGACATTAAACATGCCTCAATGTGGTAGGTGGAAGTCACAGTGTACAATGGAGACTTGGAGGAACATAGATGAATGGGCAAATATCTTTGACTGGCTTTCTCTCATGTGACAGGAAGATAGGTATGTAAAGATGGAACTACAGAAGCAAGTGAAGTTTATGGGAGAATTCTCAGATACTGATGGGCAATTGGCAGCTCTTCATGGCACTGCTTCGGAGAGGGCATGGTGAATCTGAGGTAATAGCTCCTGTGGTCAGTAGAACCAGGAATAAAAAGGATATGAGGGAAAAGCAGACGTCAATAGGATTAGCTTGATTTTTCTGCTGAAATTAGGGGCTGGTGGCTCATTTTGCCATTAAATTTCATATAATTTTAATATTTGCCAACTCTAGTCTGTAAAATGTATTCAGGAAAAAATATTATGTGGTATAAGCAAATCTAAAATAGAGGAAGTACACTTAACACCTAAAATAAAAACCCTGAGAGTCTTTCCTCCAATAGCAAAATATCAATGTGTCAGTTACACATTTTACAGAGATGTAAGAATTTCACAAAAATTATGAAATCTTGATATTAAATAAAACATGGTCTTGCTTTAGAAGATTCAGTTCTTGCAAAAACATATATTCTTCCTACTAATGTATATTTAACATATTTTCTACTAGACTCAGTAATTTTTTAATGAATTAATCTTTAAATTTATACATAAGAATAAATTTTTAAGAATATCCAAGGGAGAAACAATGAGAAACCTAGCCACAGGAATACAAAAGTAGAAATAGATGGTTGGAAGAATCCAGAGGTAATTTTGTGTATATTTGCCATTAAAATATAGCAAGGGGAATATTTTAGTCTATTGGAAAGTAGTGAATTATCACATGCAAATGAACATAATGAGTCACTTAATAAAGTCCAAGTAACTATCCAGTAATAAATCCTTGGTCACTTTCTTCTCCTAAACAAAACTTGCACATACACATACAGGTTGGTATTGTATACACTTGTAATTTCTGTGCTTAGGAGTAAGAGGCAAAAAAGCTTATGATCCTGACTATGAGTGTGAATACAGGTTGGATGGCGTGAAATCGTATTCCAAAACTCAAAAACAAAATGATACAAGCAAAAAATAACATAATATAAAATAAAATCTGTGTAAGAAAATGACATAGACATTCTGTTTGCAAGAAACGACTTCTAACATACAGAAGCTGAAAAATAAAAGAAAGAACTGATTGAGTGAGAAAATGTAAACGTCTCTATTATGGCAAAGATACCACAAACAAAATGTCTTAGTCAGGGTTTCTATTCCTGCACAAACATCATGACCAAGAAGCAAGCTGGAGAGGAAAGGGTTTATTTAGGTTACTTCCACATTGCTGTTTATCACCAAAGGAAGTCAGGACTGGAACTCAAACAGGTCAGGAAGCAGGAGCTGATGCAGAGGCCATGGAGGGATGTTCCTTACTGGCTTGCTCATAGAACCCAAGACTTCCAGCCCAGGGATGGCACCTGTGGCCCTAATCTGGAAGCTGAGAGATACAAGTTTTTGACCTGAATCTTGGCATGGAGATCTTGAGGCATAGTGGCTATTAATCCCAGAAGATTAAGACAGGAAGATCTACAAGTTCAAGGTCATCTAGGATTAAAGGTGTGGTAGCACATACCTTTAATCTGGGCCACACCTTTTGCTGGAGACCTATGTAAGAACATTGGAAGAAGGAAGGCTCACTCTGCTTCGCCTGCTTGCCTTGTGGTACTGAGAACTGCTAGATCCTTGGACTTCCATTCACAGCTGCTGCTGACCTTTGTTGGGAGTTGGACTATAGACTGTAAGTCATCAATAAATTCCTTTACTACATAGAGACTACCATAAGTTCTGTGACTCTAGAGAACCCTGGCTAAGACACAAAGTGAATAAACTAGTAATGAATTTTGAAAGAAAGCATTATGTGAAAGATAAATAAAGCTAATTTTATCTATATCGCATGAATATTAAAATATGAATAAGAAACATAAATGATAAAAATGTTGACAGATGTATAGAGGATAATCATTAGTGTTGAAATCTGTATGTTCAAAAGCAACGGAAAGATGATGCATTAGCATTAATGATTAAGAAAAATGAGCTAAGTGGAAGAGTTCACTTTGTATTATTCAGACAGAAAGTATTGAAATGAACATGAATTTGATTTCTTCTGGAAGTGGGTAATAATTGCATTCTCATAAAATTCGTAAAGAAACAAAACTGTGGCAGCAATTTTCAACATCTATAACTAAAAAGCATATGCCCTTGTAACCCTGTAATCTATTCTGTGAAAAGACCTGTTTCAGTATGCAGGTGCTGCTCACAAAAGTTTGTTTGTTTGTTTTGTTTTGTTGTTATTGTTTTTGGTTTTTCAAAACAGGGTTTCTCCATATAGTCCTGGCTGTCCTGAAACTCACTCTGTAGACCAGGCTGGCCTTGAACTCAGAAATCCACCTGCCTCTGTCTCCCGAGTGCTGGGATTAAAGGTGTGTGCCACCACTGCCCAGCTGTTGTTATTTTTTTAACAGCCTTTTTTTTAACTGGGGGAAACAGAACAATAAAATCAGTGAGTTTTGATGCTTCCAACCTACTAAAGATCATGAATAAGAACTCTAAGTTTTGCTTTAAAAGATTTCTATTGATCTGGGAAGATGGCTATGGGATTACTATTACTTGCTGCTCATGCAGAGTACTGGAATTTAGTTCCCTTCACCCAGTCAGGTAGTTCCCAGTCACCTGTAACTCCAGGGTGAGGATATTTGATGTCCTCTAGACTCTGAACACATAAGGCACTGCATTTAAACTAAATCAATAGAAAACAGAAAACTTACTCAAATGGTGAATGTAAGAGATTCCAACATGGAAACTTTTTGTAGCTAGAAAAAAAAAAAAGAAAGAAATGTTAATTTCTGGAAGGTCTCCATTTGCTCTGAATTAGCCAAGACTTTGATTCAAACCTATTTATATCTTAGTTTATTTTCATGTTTGCATAATTATAATGTGTACGAATATATCATGCACTCTTGTTAATTAGTTTTGAATTTCAAATTTTGGCATATCTTATCATTCTCCAATCTCTTGAGATAACTTCCTTCCTGCCAGCTCCCCGATACACAGCCCAATGTAAAATGTGTTCTTTACATATCTTTTTCCATGTTCATATACATACATATGTATGTGTTTATATTTACATATAAATATTTACACATATATAGTATATATATACATATACGTGTACTTATACACACACAAACATATGTACATGTTTCTGTGTACACGTGTGTCTATAGGCTAATTGCACATAATTGTAAACATTGTAAACATTTTACTCATTTCTTGCCCTTGCCTCTCACCATCTGGTTATCCCCGGTGTTAGCTGGTCTTGTCTCTTACAGTGGCTTGTTCCTCCTGCAAGCCTGTGTGTCAGTACTCCTGGGAGACCAGTTCTCTCCAGGACGAATTTGGGTATGGACAGCTGTGGCATACGGTCAATTCCAGGCACACACATGGAAACCAGAAGGATCCTGTTCCCTGCTGTTCCTTAGTTCCTGTGTCCTGATGGCTCTGGGCAGGTCCGTTTTAGGCCAGGAATTTGAGCAGAAGTGGTGGTCTTACCTATGCTCACAGGTGTGTTGGCACTCCTGGGAGACCAGCTCTCTTCCAACAGTATCTGGATATGGAGTGCTGTGGCACAGGATCAGCTCCTAGTTGCTCTTCCGTTCCTGTGTCTTGAGGGCTCTGGGCGGGTCCCTTGGAGCAGAAGTGGTAGTCTTACCTGTGCTCATAGGCAGGCATGTCCACACTCCTGGGAGACCAGCTTTCTCCTAGCAGTATTTGGGTATGGAGCACTGTGGCACAGGCGCAGACCAACATTTTACTCTGAAAGTGGCCATAAACTTCATGGAATTTAGACCTTTACAGAGAAGAAAAAGGAAGCAAGGCTAGAGAGAAATACAAAGATCAACAAGCAGAGCAGGCTGAAGATGCCAGTGGAAGTGAGGGACATTCGTCTTCATAAAAGCTCTGTAACAATGCCAGTGCAATAAAGTGACTAAGGTTCCAAGTAGAAAGAAAACTGCTGGCTTAGTAATCTCAGGTGGCATCAGTCTTGGAAATCTAGTGAACAACAGCAGCTGGAGGCAGGTTTTGATCCTGTTGAGATTCTTGTTTTATTAGAGAAAAATCAGAAAGAGATTACAATGATGTAAGGTTTGGGTAGGAGAAACTTGGAGTTCAATGTAATGAATATTTGCAAACATTTTGAAATATTGCAAAAACTTTAGTAAGAAGCTACAGGATGGTGGTAACACTCTTCTGGACCAACAAAACTTTTATGAAACAGCTGGTCAGGTATCAGATGGAGTATTTCTTGGGTGAAAATGGCCACTTTCTCAAGCTTCAGGTATGCACCATTCAAATCCCATGTGGTGGAAATTTTAGTCTAGCCACTGCTGCAGCGACATTTTCTGTAGATATCTGGCTGTGTTTCAGGTAGGAGCACCCTGGCAGTCTCTCTAGAATGCCCTTTATTTGTTTCCCTCACAGGCTGCCACTTGACACTTACAGGTGGGATCCTAATGTGTGTGAACAGCTATAAAACAGTAGAGGTTGCGCCTGAATGTCTCCTTTGTCCTTGGCAGACACAGGTACAGGAGAGATTTCAAACATTTCCATCGTAGCAATAGCCAACGAACTTCTCACATACTCTTGGATTCCTCACTTGTTCTGTGTTTTTCTACCCCTCCTGTCTAGCACTTCCATCAGACTCCAAGCTAAGTTGTTGCTCTCAAACCTTTGTCGCAGGCTGTGCTGACTGGTGACAGCAAGCTAAGACAGGAATGTGTGTTTCCAGAAGAAATAAGAAATATACATAAGGTTTTCTTTCTATTCCCATCCCCACCCTGACTTCCTTCTTCCCTCCTTGGCTCCTCCCCTTCTTCACCCCCTTCCTCCTTCCCTTCTCTTTCCCTCCCTTCTTTCCTTCTTTTTTCTTCCTGTTTGCTGGCCTATCTGCCAGATTTTCTCCCTTCTTACCTCCTTACCTTCTCTCCTTTTCTTCTTTCTGAGCCAAGTGAGCCTCTGAATCCCTTTATTTCTCAATCCTTCCCAAATGAGCTTCAGCCATCAGTCTAAATTTCTTTGATGTATTAGACCCTTAGGTGAGTGTCGATAGAGAAACCAAGTGTTCTGTAATGGGTCTCCAGTTAACTGCAGAATATACAATGGCAGGTTAAAAAAATCAGCGACTTCTGAATAAAATGCTGTTGTAATTAAAAATCTGTTAGGAGAAACTGTCCTAATTTCCCTTTATGTGTCTTGAAAATTTGCCAAGAATTTAAACTCCTTCAGTCATTATACCAGGCTTTGGACTTTAACAGTCCCTCAGCTCCTTAGTTAATTTTATGTCCTCAACCAAAATTACTTCTTCAGGCTTTCTTTTCTTCTTTTATATGGCCTAATTTAGTGAGATTTTTGGAGATAGTTATTCTGGTTATACTTTTGTTATTTAATTATGTGATCTATTGTAGCAATTTTGCCATTGTGCAAGCAGCATTTCAATAGAGAATATTCCTTTTGACACTGATCTGGGAGCCTTCCAGTTTTATGATTGTCTCTTTTCATTTCAAGGTTGTTCAAAGAATTATGTAGTAGTAATGGACAGTAGAAGCAAGACCAGCGTTTGAGCTTCTTTTTCCACTGTTGAGCTCAGTTACAAGAGCTCATCTAATTTCTGACCATATTTGCTTAGAGGATGTTAACTAGCCATAGCACTTTCTCCAAGGACAACATTCTGAAGATTTTGGCTCTTTTATTTCTGGCATTTCATTAGAGGTGAAATGTGTTTGAATCTGCACAAAGGGGAAGGACTTTCTTAAGGAAAGCAATGGATTTGAGCTGGAGCACAAGTTTGAATGTCAACTCTTTGTATCTGATTTATAATTCTAATTTTGAGTCTACAAGATTAAAAAAAAAGTGGGAGAAGTGAATTTCCCCACACACTCAATCTCAGGGCTCATTTTTGGAGCCTTTAAAATGACATATGGAAATTACGTTCTGCCACAAATATTGATGTCGAACAGTCAAAGCCCAAATCCTAACTCTATCTTTTGTTTTTGAGTCTGAGGCATTTTTCTTGAGTTTTCTAAACTGCAAGCTTCCTTTCTTTGGTAAGATAACTACAGCCATATCACTGAATGGCTGAATCTTAGAAATTTCAAGTAACTATTACTATCATTCATTATAGTTGATAAAATAAACCATACCCCATTAAGAAATGTCCACAGTTCAGTGAGTCCTTGTGCTAAAGAAAAAGGTAAGAGCCAATGAAAATTGGGGTTGGGTTTTTTAAAAATCAGTGTCTGTAGAAGAAACAACCCCATGTATTACTTAGGACTATAGTGTTCTGAGCCTAAAAGTCAGGGTTCAAATCCCAGATGTCTCACTAATTAGCAAGAATTAGCACTTAAATGAGCTACTTAACCTTGTGTGCCTCTTTCTTCATTGTAAGATGGAGCACAATTGTACTGTTGACCTCCTAAAATTGTTATGGGCACTTAGCTTTCTTTTAAAGTAATGGTTGGCAGAGCCAGTCTCATGGTTTTATGACAGTAGAATTTATACAAAGCGCCATGCTCAGAGCCTTCCCACACTAGAGCAATATATTGTTGTGACACCTTAAAGTATTTAGTAATTTCTAATTATTCTTAATGAATTTAAACCTGCATGTGAACAAGAGTGATGCACTTGGTATGAATGTCTGTTCTGCTACATCAGCAACAGGATTGTTAACATCAGATTGTTCTTGATGCTTCAGGAGCACAGAATGCAGTGGGCTCAATGTTGGAATCTCAGGAGATACAAAGTGACCATTAATTAAAAGTGTTCTATCTGTGGCTGAGGACACAGTGGTCTGGAAGTCCATGCATACCACAATTAGTCCTTGAACCAGAACTTTCTTCAAAGGCAGAAAGAAGGCAATTATATTCTAAGAAGCACAGAGGATCTGAACACTCTATATACTCTATACCTTTCCCTTCATTGTCCAATCTCTTCCACTTAAGATAAGAAATAACAAGAAAGAGAAATTGTTCCTTTTTCTTTCCTTTCCTTACTCATCAGAGAGCTGAAGATGGGTAGTGTAGGTAGAATGTGCTAAAGAGATATGGAATAAAAGCAGCAGAGCTGTATTTATAATTTCTTCTGTCCTATCAATTGTGCAGCAGTGGCCATTGTGAGTGGTGTGGTTTCATCAGCTATGGATGGGGGAACATGTTCTTATGCATTCCTTGAATACTGGTATCGAACCACTTGCAATTAAGGGTCTGGTGGTGCTTTGAATGAGAATGGCATCTGTAAGCTCATAGGTTTCAATGTTTGGTTCTCTGTTGGTGGCAATTTGGGAAGAATTAGGAGATATTTCTTTGTTGGAGGAGATTTGTCAACAGGAATTTAAGCTTTCAAAGACTCATGCTAGTCCCAGCATCCTTTCTCTCTGCCTCTTGCTTGAGGTACAAGTTTTCTGATGTTGCTTTGACCACCTGCACCTCTCTTCTTCTGTGTGAAGCCATAAGCCTAGAATAATCTCTTCTCTATCTTGCCTATATTGTGGTGTCTTGTCACAGAAGTAGAAAAGAAAGTAATACAAATGAGTGTTTTGAAAGAATTATTATTAAAGATGAGGTACAGCTCAGTGGCAGAACTTGTTTGGCAAGCCCTGAGCCCTGAGTTTGATGTGATGAATCAGACAAATTCTTTACTGCAATGACAGGAAACAGTAAATCATAAATACCATGGTAAATCAAAAGGCAGACAGTGAAAGAAAGGACAAGGCTTTGTATTGGAATACTTGTTTACCATTTCAGTCTTGCTCTTTGAACAGGTTCTTCAAGGTTATCATCTTGTGGAGAGCTCTACAAATTACATATCTGGGCCTGATGCTTAGCACATTATACGTTCTATGTCCATCAACATTCATATGTATGCACACAACATTTTTATGCATATATAGATATACAAACCTATATGGAGTTAATGAATGGTTCTAGAGTTTTACATTGGAATATTCTGTTTCTATAAGAAAAACCTAGCATACATATTCCTACAAAAATATTAGCACAAGCAAAGATGTCTCATTTTAGTACCTGAATCTGTGCCAATAAGTCTTACCTTCTCACTGGATCCCATGTGTGCAGCATTTCTAGAATGAGGTTTCCCTTCATATTCTACAAACAGCCCTAAACAGATAAATGGGAATCATGGTAGACTACATTCATTTTATTCCCTTCAGTGATCTTCCAAAAATCTTTACAGTCTTCTGAGTGTTTTCAAATGCCTCATTTCCTTTAAACTTCACAGCCCCACTGAGGTGTGGAGTATAGAAGCTGAGAGATGACCTACATGCCTGGCTCACCACTAGCTTCTCCTTGGCAGGTTGCCTGCTGAGTTCATCTGAGTAGGATCTGGTCCCCAGGCCTTATAGATTCAGACAACAGAGAGTATCAGTTGTCTAGAGGTTTTCAAGTTCATAGATGCTGCTTTCCACCAAATGAGTTCATAGGAAGATAATGGATGGAATCCCAGGATGATCTATATGAGAAAAAGAGAGAGGGGGAGGATGGAAAGGGAGGGAAAGCAGGAGGGGGAGGGGAGTGAAAGGGGAGGAAGTGGAAGGGGGAGGGGGAGGGAGAGAGGGGGAGGGGGAAAGAGGTACCTGAAAATGAAGGATATGTTAACCATACCCCTCATCCCCAGTTGGTGGTACTACCATCTAGCTACTCATGCAGGTGATGACAGTGCATAATGCTGAATCACCACTCTGCTATATCTTCTCTGTGATGATACACGAGAAATCAAATGTCTGCAGAATTTTGAAGGTTAGAAGAATATGTACAGACTATGGATTGGGTGCTTTTATGCCCTCAAATTCATGTGTTGAAACTCTAATGTGGTTGTACATGGAGATGGGACCTGAGATCAATGACTTTGGAAGAAGGGGTACAGAAGTTGCTTCTTTTCCTTTTACTATAGGAAGATACAAACAGGAAGAGGGCCCTCACTCAGGACTGATTACAGATACCATGATCTTGAATGTCACAGGCTTTGAAACTGTGAAGAATAAGTTTTTGTTGCTTAAGTCTTCCAGTCTATAGTATTCTTTTAATAGTATCCCCAAATAACCAGGCATTTCACCGTTTCATGCTGTATTATAGAAGATGATGACCCTGTGTGCAGGATACCTGATATAGACTTTTGTTCTTACTGTGTATGCAACATATGTTCCATTTGTACCTAGAATTCAGTGCTTTGTTTATGGAAAATAACTTTTAATACTTACCCCACCACGTTAAGATAAAGGATGCAAGATGAGCAGAACAAATATAGTTCTGTATCTTATAGATCCTGCATGCCAAAGGGTAAATTACACAATAAGCTTAGATCTAACTGTATTAGGTATTGTCCAAAAAACGTAATTAATTAATTAATTAATTAATTAAAGTCATGAACCTGAAGGCAGGGAACAGGAACCATTTAGGAACACTGTTTATTAGTTCACTCAGTGGCTCACACTTAGCTAGCTTTCTCAAATAGTTCAGACCCAACCTGTTTAGGTACAGCTCTGCCCACAGTGGACTGGTCCTCCCAACACCAGTCATCATTCAAGCCGATCTGTCATAGACATGGCAAAAGGCCAACTTGATCTGGATTATTATTCAATCTGGCTTCCCTTTTTGCAGGTGACTGTAAAGTGTGTCAAGTTGAGAATAAAAATGTAGAAGGACGATAATGGCATATGTGTAACTTCTGGTCAATTCGGTGTACCTTTGTGAATCCAGGCAAGTTGTAAGGACAAAAGTAGTGCAGATAGATTTGCTAAAGGAATATTAGATGGATTATGGTAATAAAAGAAGCAAAATAGATCATATTATCAGATGAAGAGTGAAAAGAAAGACTTAAGGATGACACTTAGGCTTTGGGGTTAAACAATTCAGAAGATGGGGTTGACACCAAGATGGGGATGTGTAAATTATGCACAGTTTCTGAGTGTTTGAGAAATGTTGAAAACAGTGTATATCCAAATACTGTGCTAGACAGGTTGTTGAATTTAGGGGTCTCATTTGAAATCAGGGACGAGAACAAGGCTTTAAACAAAAATTATAATTCAAAATCATTTTTCAACTGGGAGACAGGTTTGGTCTCCAAGGACACCATGAAGTATTATAAGTCAGGTTGAAACAGGTTTTATAATACCAATAATACAAAAGCCACAGCTTTCATCTTAAAGGGAATAGAAATCGTCTATTATGGAGCCAAATATGAGTAACCATGGCCATGCAGCAATCCAGAAAAATATAGCTTACATAGAAACACTGAATTCCACATAGAGGTGGACAACACTGAAAATTTAGATACTAAGGAAAAGAAGGTCTAGTGACAGGCCGAAAGTGGGATCAAGCTCAAGGGGAGGCCCCAAAGCCTGACACTATTACTGGGGTTATGGAGTGCTCACAAAAAGGTACCTATCGTGACTGTCCCCTGAAAGATCAAACAAGCAGCTGAAAGAGTCAGATGCAGATATTTGCACCTAACCAATGGACAGAAGATGCTGACCCATGTGGTTGCATTAGGGAAAAGCTGGAAGAAACTGAGGAAGAGGGTGAACCTGTAGGAAAGCCAGCAGTCTCAATTAACCTGGACCCCCAGGATCTCTCAGACACTGGACCACCAACCAGGAAGCATACACCAGCTGATATGAAGACCCCAACACATATAGAGCAGAGTACTGCCGGTCCTGGTTCAGTCAGAGAAGGTGCACCTAACCCTTAAGAGACTGGAGGCCCCAGGGAGTTTAGAGGTCTGGTGGGGTAGGAACATCATTGTGGAGACAGTGGGGTGGGGAGGAGGCTTGGGATATGGAACAGTTGGAGGGTGGATCAGGAGGGGAATAAAATCTGGAGTATTGAAAGAAAAAAAGAAAGAGAGAGAGAGAGATTGAGAGAGAGAGAGAGAGAGAGAGAGAGAGAGAGAGAAAAGGAAGGAAGGAAAGAAGGAAGGAAGGAAGGAAGGAAGGAAGGAAAGAATGAAGGAAAGAATGAAGGAAGGAAAAGAAAGAAAGAAATCTTTTTTAAAAAGAAGAAAAGGAAAAAAAATATTGTATCTCTGGCTTTGAAACATTACTCTCACTGAAGTTCTTGACTCCCAACCAGCCCTACAGACAGTGTAGTGTGAGAGTAGCTTCTTTTCTGAAACTTCAGTTAAAATACTATGGAGATGATTTTTATTTTTCCTCACCAGATCACAGCAATGACAGGGATTTTCCTGGGTAATTCATTTTTGTTCTTTAACTATAGAAATGCCAAGTTCACAACCTCTGCCTTTAATGTGATAACTCCAATGGGCAGTTTCCCTATAACTCAATCGTATGATCAGTCTTACAAGTTCAATTGTTCATCAACTGGTCCGGCAGAAAATGAAGTATAAGATAAATGCTTTGCTACCCTTTGGGAAATTATTCACCTTTTAGATTCTTTACCTTATAAATGATATATGGGCACAACTGGTTTTACAACTCTGTCGCAATTAGCATGAAACACTTATTAATCAGGCCCAAGTACTAGCAACTTCGTGAACCAGTTTGGACCAAAACCACAGTGTGAATATTTGTTTATAGCTTATTCAATGCCTCTGTTTTAGATGGAAAGCTATGACATTGGAGGATTGGTATTTATGAGTATTATAAAACATGTGGATTCACATTTTTGCTTTTTTAAGAAATAGTGTCCTCCAGATCCAGTGTAAAGTTGCTAGTCTATTGGAGGGCCATGGTCAAGTTGTAAATGCAATAATAAAACAAGGGGTAGCTAATAAATTGGAGATAATCTTGATGAACCTCAAAATCCGATGGATGCTAGAGAGGCCAGCAGTAGATTGGGTAGGGACACAAGATTCTGGCTAGCAGCCATGAAAAGCAAAACTGAGAGGGTTTTATGGTTGACTGACAGTTTCTTGAAGTATTCACTTTTGTCTTTCAAGTGATTGATTTTAATTTTGATGTTTATAAATTAATTCATGAAGGGAAAATGTACCATGAAACTATATAGACCTGGACACGTTTCTAGTTTATATTCATGCAGTCAGTGGACAGTTTTGTACATTTATTTATGTAAGATATTGTAGAAATTGGTTGTAAATTCTCAGTTAATTGACTGTGCTATGATTCTAGACAGTAATTTTCAGTGATAGTTAACTTTATGGGTCAGCTTAGCAAAGCCATGGGACCCACCTACCCTGTAGATTTTAAGCTTTACAACTATGAATTAGTTCTGTGACTTCCTATATTCCCTATACACATGTACACATCCATGCAAAGTAGAAAGGCAGGAGTAGGGGATTCTCTACAGGGTAGGGGATTCTCTTGGACTGAATACTCCTGAGTAATATACAGGATAAGCAAAAAACACTATGAAGTGTTACCACTCCAGTTGGTAGCATGAACCTGAAAACGAGGAAACTAAAAATGAACTAATATCTCATGCAATAGCCAACTTTATTCAGGGCATTAGACAACATGTATTCTGAGGGGGATTTTGAGGATTAAACAAGGTCATGAGCAAAGCTCACATGAGTTTAGGATGCATATAGTCACAAAGACAACCTGTGCTTGAAAACATCATCTGAATTACAACACTAAGCAGAAATGTACAATATGAAGCAACCCCACTTCTATATACTGCATGTGGGAGGGACTCAAAAGCACATTTCCAAACAATCCATGTTATGGAGGAATGCAGGTTATGAGACACCTGTAAATATGCAACTCTTAGGGACAGTGAAGATGGGTGACAGCAAGGGATGAAGTAAGTTGCTGCAACTGAGCTACTGGAATGCAGACTGGAAGAATGCCTGATTTCTAATAATCAGGAACTATTTCTACACAAGTGGCCTTCAGTTCCTGTTTTTTGTCTATAGCAACATTTCTCTCTGCCTTTTAGTTGATTTACCTGTAGTTACAAGAACTTAAGAAGAGCTTGCCTTTGGCTTACCTTCTTAGCATCAGAGGCAATTATATAAAGAAGCAAAGGACCCTTAAAGTTGTAAGGGTCTATGATTTATGGAAGAATGGTACCCTGGACTCAATAGTATGTAAATGTAAATAGTGTTTTATTCTCAGAAGTCCAGCATGCTGGGATCTTCCATTACCAAGAGAGACAACCAAGTGAGTTTGCAGGCCTGATTTAAAGTATATAAGGGAATTCTGGGGGTAGGTGACCTCTATGTTAATCTATTGGGTCCATCTCAATGGACATTCCACTACTGGGGTGTAAGGACTGGGAAACTTACTGGAGAGGTCTGGAAACTATTGTGACCCATTGTCCTTGCCTGAGGCCAGCTGGCAGGGCAGCTTCTGAGGCCTGGACTTGCCTGGACTTGCCCAGTTCTTGGAAACAGAGATTTAGGCCTTATCTCCTTAACTATCAATTTAAAATCTGTCATGGAATCAGCCCAGCCTTCTCAATTCTATCTTTAGTCAAGTGTAGTAGTGAGAAGAGGGGAAAGTATAGAATAGGAGTTCAATCTGTGACTGACTGTGAACAATCAATTGAGATAACTACCTTTGGACCAGCCTGTCTCATCCTTTTCAAAGTATTAGATGGTAAATGAAATCTATTGCTCCTTTCCTTGATCCCTCCCTCCACCCCTCCCTCCTCTGTCCTTCTTCTTCTTCTTCTTCTTCTTCTTCTTCTTCTTCTTCTTCTTCTTCTTCTTCTTCTTCTTCTTCTTCTTCTTCTTCTTCTTCTCCTTCTTCTTCTTCTCTTTCTCTCTCTCTCTCTCTCTCTCTCTCTCTGCCTCTCTCTCTGTCTCTCTCTGTCTCTGTCTCTGTCTCTCTGTCTCTCTGTCTCTCTGTCTCTCTGTCTCTCTCTCTCTCTCTCTCTCTCTCACACACACACACACACACACACACACTTTATTCATTTTATTGATTGCAGAGTTGGGGAATGAGAGCTCCACTGATACTGAAGAGGAATTTGAATTTCACTCTGCTAGTGTTCACCCACTGCACCAGACTCATCTTGCTTCCTCACATCTTGGCCCAGAGATGCACAGAGTGCTGCTAATGGTCACTTTTGTGGCTGACAAAGAAAGGCAATGGTTTATTCTGTAGTCCTTCTTTTTCCACTATAGGGTTAATGGGGCAGCTTCAATAGATCACTGTAGCATCAGACTGTGGTAGCAACCACCTAAAATACCTTCCAATAGGAGTGCTTTCACCTGTGTAACTGAGGGTTGTCAGGATTACAGGCCATTCTATTTCAAGGCTTGTTTGTCAGCATCCTCCAGTACCATCTATAAAGGATGCTTCCTAAATGTGTTAGCATAATTAGAACTCTTTTTAAAGCAAGGAAAAGTGGGCCATTTCTCTCCCTTTGTGATGCTGATCACCTACCCAGGAGGTTGCTGCAGCTCTATTGTGGCTGCACCTCTAAATGGGTTTGCTTTGAAAGCAGCCTGTCACAGTTCTGGCAGGGTTATAGGTGACAAGTGCCTTCTTGTGCTGCTGAAAGAGGACATTTGTCAAACTGTGAAGCACTCTGCATGCCCAGTCTGAAACCTGGATTCTTCTCTTAGAAGCTATGGAGTTTGCCTGAGGACTTATTCCTCAAACCTAAATTTATTTTTCTGTGATTGAGGAGGCTCTCTCAGTCTCTTAACATTCAACTTCAATTGAGTGGTCCAATGGCATTAAACATGTTTTCCAGGTGAATGTTAGAATGGGAGAGCTTCAAGCTTCCTAGGTAACCAAATCATCAAGGGAACTGTCCATCCTGCACACAAAGTTTATGTTTTGAGACATTACATTCTCATTTGTAAAATAGATGAAGTGGCACTGCTTACAATGACCTGAAGACTGAAATATATACCTTCATTGAAATACTGTTAATCTCGAAGATGAGATGAGAAAAAACATCAATCCAAATCATTGTGTCCAAAGTAAGTAGAGTGAGTTTTTGTTTGTTTTTTGTTTTGTTTTTGTTTTTCATATGACATGGGCTGCCTCCCTCTAAAAAGAAGTGACCATTGATTATGTGGAAGATGAAAGGCTGGAGAATTCTAGAATTTTAAAATGAGAGCATTTAATAGAAATGTATTGGTGAGAATGTATAACATATAACCTTTACCTAAAAGGACATGGAAAACCTCTGTAACGAGCCAGGAATGTAGACTAGCCAGTTTCAGGAACCTGTTGGCCACAAAGACCCCCTTAGTTAGGTCCAAGAACAAAAAGTAGGATATGAACCATCTGGGTGGTTCTAGGGAGTGGTCAGCCATAAAGAAGATAGCATTGACCAAACCACATTCCTCTTGACAATGTTTTACTTAGGACCCTGACTCAACCGGGGGTTGGGTCCCTTTGGAATTTTCCACTGTTTTTATGTTATGTTTCCTTGGTAACCCTCTCACTTCTTCTAGTTTGTGGTTTTTCCCTTTAAATACCCCTCACTTCTTGTGTTCAGGGTCGAACTCCTCTGGCCTGCCAGGCTACGTGTTTGACCCCAGATCTGGCTTATCCCCAATAAACCTCATGCGCTTGCAGCAAGATTGGTCTCTCGTGAGTTATTGGGTGGTCGTGTCATCCCGAGACTTGAGTGAGGTTCTTCCTAGCTCTGGGGGTCTTTCAGAAGACAAGATTTTTATAACTCAGGAATAGGAGGTTTCCAAGTGGGAGATTTGGAGGACAAACAGGTGGGGTTACAGAAGCAGAATATAAGCATAACAAGTTAGTCATAACCTCTTGAAACAAAGATATGATTGCAAAGTGGTCATAACCAAGTATTCATAACAACAGAGTTAATAACCTTTCAAAACACAGGCATAGTTGAGATATTCTGGAACATGTCATACATAATCTTTGTAGATAAGGTTACAAGTGGGGCATAATATGTTCCTTGAGAAACACAGATTCAATCTTAAATGGGAATAAATCTAGTTTTATTATAAGATGGCTTTCAGGCCCCAAATGGAGGCAGGCTGAATTAATACCAAAAAAAAAAAACTTAGGTAGCTTTGAAGGTATATTTTTTAAATATGTGACTGAAGAGGTCAGCTCAGGAACTTCGGAAAATTCCAACAGACCTCTCCCCTCCTGGAAGAAAAAAATCATAGAGCACATTGGCATCCCTCTGCTCTAGAAGGAAGAGGTGAATTACATTCCTCAGACCACAGGGGCAACTGATCTGTGGATGAGGGAAGATGAGGGAAGCCCAGAGGATGTAGACACATTCCTCAGGAAAGATGGCCGGTCCGCCCCCACAGACAAGGAAAGTCCTTGCTACCATTCCCTAAGGACCAATCAGTTTAAAAGTCACAGTGTTCTGCCAATCACATTGTGCCTAGTGGCTGTTGCTCTATTCTACCCCTGAATCTTGTATAAAAACTGGCTGAACGGGCTGCCTGAGGTCACTGCCTCTCCTTCCAGTGCAGGATGAACCCAACTGGTTGGAACTATAAATTCCTCCTGCTTTTGCATGGATTTCCAGCTCTACGTTGTTTATTCAGAGTTTCCCAGTAAGCTAAGGTCCATCAGAGTCTTACATTTGGTGCATTGGCCAGTAATCAACCCCCTGTGGGGATACACTGGAGAAGTGAACCTGAGGTCTCGAGCAAGTACTAAGATTCTTGTTTGTCTTGGTGTTTGTCAAAGTCTGAGTCTGTAAGTCTGTTTGAACTTTCAGTTTGCTTGCAAGCATGGGGGTGGGAGGTCTGAGAGACTACAGTGTCTGGTGCCTAAACATGGAGACCACAGGGAGCAGGAAGGATGCTTCAGGTCCCGTTGGAGGGGGTCTAGAGGACTCCAATCCTTTAGGAAATGGCAAGACAGTACCAGAGGCAGCAGAGTCTTGCTATAACCTGTTTTTTTTTTTTCTGGCTCCTGTTATACTGGCAGGGGTACCTGGTTTGTCTTGGTGCGTGCGGCTAGAGCTGGCTGAGCATCTCTGTTATGCATTCGTGGAAGGGATGAACTGTCTGTAACTGCACCCTTGGAAGGGGCAAACTGTGTTAATTGTCTTTCTTCATGTTTGTTGGTGTTGGTTATCTTGTTCTATGTTCTTGGACTGTTGACATCTTTGGACAATGGACAAACTGAATCTACCTCCTTAAGCATCCTAGTTAACTGGAGGGAAGTTAGGAAAAGAGGGGAACAAGTTAGTTACTCTGTTCCTCTGAATGGCTCACTTTTGGAGTAGGGTGGCCACCTTCAAATTGCAGGTGATCAGAACAGGAGAGGAGAAAGTCTTTAGGCCAGGATCTCTCGGGCACCCAGACCAAGTGCCCTATATAGTTACTTGGAAGAATTTAGTGGAGGACAACCCTCTCATGGATAAAAGCCTTTCTTTCCCCAAGACCTACCTCACAGATTCTGGGCATGAGAAAGAAGGAAGCACGGGAGGAGGGATCTGGACCTGAGAAGAAGTTGATCCTCCAAGACCCTTCAACAGTGGACTTGTTGCCCCAGGACCCTCCTCCTCCATAGCTCCCTACCCTTAACCCCATGGCCCCAACAGTGCTGATGCTGGTTCCAGGATCCTCAGCCCATATGAGACTGGGGCCATTGCATCCCCCACCCCCTTTACTGGAGGGAGGAGCAGGAGGAGATCTCCAACTTCCCAGTCCTGCCATGGAGACCTAAAGTCTGAGAGCCACCTCCTTTGATACCATAGTGGCTCTCCCACTGAGGGCATACAGGCTTCTAGAAAAGGGCAATCAGGCTATACAATATTATTGGTCCTTATCTTTGGCTGACTTGTACAACTGGAAGACTGTTCCTCCTTTTCCAAGGGGCTGGTTAGTTTCTTTGAGACTGTTCTATTTATAATGCAGGAGGCCCCCACAGACACTGGGGCACCATCAATTGACCAGGCTGTTGTTGACAGCATGCTTCCTCTGACTAAACCTGACTTGGACTTTAAAATGGCAGAAGGTAAGGAACATCTGAAGGTCTACTGCCAGACTTCATTGGCAGGTTTCAAGGGGCTGCCACCCACAAACTTGACCAAGGTACGTGAGGTTAGAGAGGGATCAGATGAGTGGCTTGCTGTCTTTGTAGAGTGACTCATGGAGACATTCCTTCACTATACACCATATGACCCCAGCAGCAAGGAGCGCAAAGAAAGCTACTGTGACTATGGCTTTTATAGACCAATCTAATAGAGATAACAGGAAAAAGCTTCAGAGGCTAGAAGGACTACAGGATAAGCCATTGAAGGATTTAGTGCAGGTTGCTGAGAAAGTCTACCATAACAGGGAAAACCACTCCAAGTCCTGACTCTCAGGCTAGAGGATGAATACAAGTTGTTTTGAGACCTTGGTCATGGCACCCCAGGACATAGACTGATGGATTGAGGCATTTCCGCAGGCCTGGGCTGAGATAGCAGGGATGGGAAGGTCCACCAACCAGTCCCCCATCCATGTGATCTCAGAGCCCAAGCTTTCCCAGTGTCCATGTGCCAATATCAGATGTTGAGGAAGGCCCAGACCAGAATCAGGCCCTGTAATACCAGGATCCTAGAACAAGGGATCCTGGCAATAGGTTTGGAATACTCCCCTCCTGCCTGTGAAGAAACCTGGGACCCGAGGCTAGGAAGGACTGTATAAAGGGGACTAAATGCCTCTTGGAGGAGCGTGGAAGATTGGCATACAGAGCCTCAGCTAAGAAGGCCCAAATCTACCAGAGAAAAGTGAATTATTTGGCTACCTGCTGAAAGATGGCCAGGGCGCTGGCTCTCCAATGCTCAAAAGGAGACCATCCTGCACATCCCTCCTTTGCTGAGCCCCAAGCAAGTATGGAAATTTCTGGGTACAGCTGGGTTCTGTCAGCTATGGATCCCAGGATTTGCTGAATTGGAGGCCCCCTTTACTCCCTGACTAAAATTGGACAGTCCTTCCATTGGAAGGAAGAAGAGCTACAGGCTTTTGATGAGATTAACCAGGCTTTGCTTGAGGCCTCTGCTCTAGGACTGTCTGATGCCAGTAGACCTTTCTACCTTTATGTGATTGAGAACAGGGGGATGATCAAGGGAGTGCTCACTCAGTGGCTGAGCCCCTGGAAGCACACAGTTGCCTATCTGTCAAAGAAATTAGAGCCTTCGACTGCTGGGTGGTCTGCTTGCCTAAGGATAGTGGTGGTGGTGGTGGTTCTAGTTAAAGATGCTGATAAATTGACTCTGGTGCAGAACCTGACTGTGACATGCCTTGCAGAACACTGTTCGACAGCCCCTGGATTGATGGCTGACCAATGCCTGAATGAATCACTATCATATTCTGTTGCTAAATTTAGATTAGGTGACTTTTACATCACCAGTGACCCCCAACCTAGCCACTCTGTTACCCAGTCCTTGACTCACCCGTTCACGATTGCCAGGAGATTCTAGCTGAGGACCAGGGATGATGAAAGGACCGGTTGGATCAGATGCTCCATGATGCAGAGGGGACCTGGTTCACTGAGGGCAACTGCTACCTGGTAGAAGGACAATGCAAGGCAGGGGCCACCATTGTGGATGGGCTCCAGGTGGTCTGGGCAGAACTGCATCTTCCTGCGATGTCAGCCTAAAAGGCAGAGCAGATAGTTCTGACCAAAGCTTTAGACCTGGGGACAGGAAGAAAGATCAACATCTACATGGATAGCAGGTATGCCTTTGCCACCAAGAGAGAGGATTGCTCACATCAGAGGGAAAAGAAATAAACAAGCAGGAAGTCTTGGATCTGATGAAGTCAGCAACTGTGAGTATTATTCATTGCCAAAGATATCAGAAGGGAAGAGACTCAGTGGCCCATGGCCATAACCAGGCAGACCAAATAGCTCGAGAAGTGGCTATGGAGGAGCCTATCCTGGCTATGGACCTGCAAGAGATACACACTGGGAAATGGAACTGGACTAAGGAATGGCCTCACTTAGAATATACTGTAGAAGAAGGGAATGAGATTGCTAGCCACCCTACCAACTATTACCTAGAGAAGAAAGGACAATGGTGCATACAAGAATGGAGAACTCTACTCTCCAGAAAGCAAGTAAAAGACTTACTAGGCCAAACGCACAGATGGACTCATTTAGGGGATAAAAAGCTTGTCCAAGCAGTTAAGGGACCTAAAGTATATATAATAGACCTCAGGTTCTGGACCAGAGAGATAGAAGAACAGTGTTAGGTATAGCAGCAAGTGAATGCTTACGCAGCCAAGACTAAACAGGGCAAAAGGCCTAGGGGAGAAAGACCTGGAGTATATTGGGAGGTTGATTTTACAGAAATTAAGCCCGGAAAATATGGTTACAAATACCTTCTAGTGTTTGTAATACTTTCTCTGGATGGATTGAAGCTTTCCCCACCAAGAAGGGAACAGCTACTGTGGTAGCTGAGAAGATATTAGAAGAAATTTCCCAGAGGTTCAGAGTGCCCGAGGTAATTGACTCCAACAATGGTCGTGTTTTTGTCTCAAAGGTAAGTCAGGGATTGGCAGAGACATTGAGAACTAATTGGAAGCTCAGTTGTGTGTACTGTCACCAGATCTTAGGGCAGGTAGAGAGAATAAATAGAACCTTAAAAGAGACCTTGACTAAATTGACCTTGGAGACTGGCTAGGACTGGTTGGTGCTCCTCCTCTTGGCCATGTTCTAAGCTCAGAACACCTTCTATCATATTAACCTGACCTCTTTTGAGATCCTGTATGGGAACCCCCACTTCCTTGACCCTGGCTCTTGATCCTCCCAGAGTGACTTTTCAGTCTGACAAGGTTCTTATAGCTCTATTGCAAGCTTTCCAGATCAGACACCAGGAATTGCAGCCTAAAGTTAGTGCCTTGTATAACTCAGGTACCCCAGAGGTTCCACACAAGGACCAAGTTGGAGATTGGGTATATGTTAAGAGGCATCATGCTGAAAACTTGAAAGCAAAGTAGAGAGGGCAATTCCTGGAGTTGTTGACCACCCTGACTTCTGTTAAAGTGGATGGAGTAACTGCTTGGGTTCACATCGGACCAGCACCTGCACCTGACACCAACCAAATAGCAGCCAGACACTCAAACAATTCCCTTCTGCAAGGTCAGAGAAACCATGAGATGGCTATGGTGCTGAGCCTTGGCAGCCCCCACAACCCTATCAGTGTAACTTGGCAGGTGCTCTCAGCCACTGGGGATGTGGCTTGGTCTACTACCCACATTGTATCTGGTGGCTGGACCCTGTCTTTGATCTCTGTGATTTAGTGGTGGGCCTTGACTTCTAGGGTATCTCTACCCTGGATACACAAGGGAAGTAATTGCCTGAACATAGAGGTAGAAGGACTTGTAAATCTAAACAGTGTCCCAGAAGGGCCTTGGAGGATGTGGATACCCATAGTTGAAGAGTGTCCTTTGAGTAAACCCCATATATGTGTGCCCCCAAGACGGGAGAAGCCAGAGGCAGGCCCATCAGTGTTAGGGGGACAACCACTTTTTCTACACTACCTGGGGGTGTGAAACATTGGGAACACATACACATACTGGAAACAAATCCTGGGGTAGTTAAAGATTCAGTGGCCAAAGTAAGAGAAGGGCTAGCCAAGTGGAAAAGAGAAAAAGAACAAGCACAAGGTTGGTTGAATACTGGTTTAACAATTCTTATTGCTTCACCACCCTGATCTCCTCCCTATTAGGACCCTTAATCATCTTGTTTTTACTTCTAACTTTTGGCCCATACATTTGAATTGTTTGGTCACTTTTGTTAAGGAACACATAGGTACAGTACAGCTAATGATCTTAAAACAGACATACAAAGAACTAGATACAGAAGACCAGGAGTATGAGCTATCAGAGAATCAGCAATAGCTTCAGGATTGAAGCATGCCCAAAGAAAAGGGGGTAATAAAGAGGTCAGCTCAGGAACTTTAGAAAATTCCAGCAGACCCCTCCCGTCCTGGAGGAGAAAGGTCATAGAGCACATAGGCACCCCTCCCCTCCAGAAGGGAGAGGTTTATTACATTCCTCAGGCCACAGGGGAGACTGACCTGCAGATGAGGGAAGCCCAAATGATGTAGACGTATTTCTCAGGGCAGATGGACTGTTGTTCATCCCTCACCCCCAGAGACAAAAAAAGCCCTTGCTACCTTATTCCCTAAAGGCCAATCAGTTTAAAAGTCACAGTGTTCTGCCAATCACATTGTGCCAAGTGGCTGTTGCTCTATTCTAAAGCTGCATATAAACTGGCTGAATGGGCTGCCTGAGGTTGCTGCCTCTCCGTCGAGTGCAGGATGACCCCAATGCATTAGAATGATAAATTCCTCTTGCTTTTGCATTGATCCCCAGCTCCACATTGTTCAGTCCTTGGGGGGGGGGTGTCCCGGTAAGCTAAGGCTCATAAGAATCTTATACTACATCAATTTAATGTATTAATATCAACAATAGAAAAGGGTTTACCAAGATTTTTAAGAAAGTGTCCTTATAAGCAAATATAAGTTTCATATTTACAATGATTGCTTTGCAAAATGTTTCATATGTGGATGGGTAAATGAATTATATGTACTCATGAAACTGAGGTATCTACTAAATATAAGCAATATTTTGTTAAATTTGGCGTGAGTGCCACACTTTCGAAGAAACAGGGTTGGAGATTGCTGCAATTAGCATGAGGTTTTTATTGATCCAGTATACTGGGGTCCTCCTGCATTCGAAGCAAAGGCGACCCTCAGGAACAAAAGCACACACTTTTTGTACTTTCCCAGTACATAGGTTTACAGCATGAGTTGGTTATCTCTCATTGGTGGAGCCCATTGTCTTTTGTTTCCATTGACCTCTGTGCCCCAGGTGAGGAGGTGATACCAATTGCATGTAGGAGGGGTGGGGGGAGATCCACCCCTACTGGGGACATTTCCTGGAACAGGGCATTATTCCCCGCAATTAGGGCATCTCCTGGGGATGGGTGTTTGCTCAGTAAACCCTTCTGAAACTCTGTCTTTAGGCTTAATGTACATTCCTTTCTCCTTGGTATTTTTATAAGGTGTCCTTGTTTGCTCAATTCTTTCAATTTTACACTAAATAACAAATATTAAACCTTTCAAAATTGAGAATAGATGGATTTGGCTAAAGATCTTTTCTTATTTTGAAAGGACCTTGTGATATTTCCTGTCCAATAAACACTTACATAATATGATGGATTCTAGTTTTAAACCAGAAGTACTTGTTTTTCACTTTGGAAAAATGTTTAAAACTGCAAAAATTGCAATCACATCATCTAACTTTTATGATTATGATGTTATAAATGTTAAAATCATCAACAGGAAAAAAATTCGAAATTTAATAAAATACATTGAGATCAGACAACTTATATATTTTTAATTAACCCCATCGGTCAGTGAAGTCAGAAAGAGAGATTGAAAGAATTTTTGAAATAAGCAAAAATACATACTTTTCTTTTTTAGTTTCCCTAGATTTTAACATTGCATTTACGTTTTTAAAGATTAGGGCACTCCTGCCTTGTTTTGTTGACCTATCTTCTGTAGTGATCTACTTAAAGAAGCACATTGTTCAAAATGTTACTATCAAATTTGAGAGGTTGAGGTGGAGTTGTACTGAAAGCCACAGATAAGCACCAAGATTAAATACCTGAAGCATAAAGCATAAACCAAGTCTTCAGGACTTCCTACAAGTTTGGAGCATCTGGAAGTTTGAGAAGCTTAAAGGTCTCAAGTTTGGAGCTTAAGGGAGACACTGAAGGACTAATTCTCCGTTGGATATAAAATTGATTAGAAATTGATGTCACACAGACAGACAGACAGCATCATGGCAGGGGCTCTGTCCATGAGGCAGAATTGGGATACTTCTTATAGGTCCCTAAATGTAGGGTAAGGGTTCACAGCATGATCCTGAAAACAGCTGTCCCTGATACTTGGATAGCAGTGGGGCTTATGTTTTACTCTCAGTGACTTCTAATGTCCTGGGGAGTCTGGTAGTTATTGGTCTCTAAGTTTCCTTGGGAAATGAGAACATGATTCGCTTGGAATCTGAATACTACCTGAGGTGGTGTTTACAGCCTCATAGCAGGCCCTTCTCTCAGTAGGATGTCTATCTCTCCCTATAGCAGCACACATCCCAGAATCTGCAATCAGGAGAGCAACAGAGAGGACTGTACATGGATGTGGCTTGAGCTGCCTCTGATCTGGGAGCCTAACAGAAATCACAAAATATTTTCACTTACCTCTCTTCCTTTAATCTTTTTTTCTTTTATTGGATATTTTCTTATTTACATTTCAAATATTATCTCCTTTTCAGGTCTCCCATCCAGAAACTCCTAATCCCATCACTCCTCACTTGCCTCTATAAGGGTGCTCCCACAACCACCTACCCACTCCTGTCTTTCCACCCTGGCATTCCCCTACACTGGGCCACCTAACCCCCTCAGGCTCAAGGGCTGCTCTTCTCACTGATGTCCAACAAGGTCATCCTTGACACATATGCAGCCAAAGACATGGGTCCTTCCATGTGTACTCTTTAGTTGGTGGTCCAGTCCCAAGGTGGTCCAGGGGGTCTGGCCAGTTGACACTGTTGCTTCCCTCATGAGGCTCCAAACCCCCTCAACTCCTTCAGTCTCTTCTCCAACTCCTCCATCATAGACACTGCACTAAGTCCAATGGTTGGCTTTGAGCATCCACATCTGTATTTTTCATGCTCTGGAAGAGCCTCTATGGAGACAGCCATATTAGGCACCTGTCAACAAGCACTTACCTGTGTGCACTTTGGTTGGTGGTTTAGACCCTGGGAGCTCTGGGGGAATTGGTTGGTTCATATTGTTGTTCCTCCTATGGGGCTGCAAACCCCGTTACTCTTTGGGTTCTTTCTCTAGCTCCTTCATTCAGGACTTTGTGCTCAGTCCAATGGATGGCTGTGAGCATCCACTTCTGTATTAGTCAGGCACTGGCAGAGCCTCTCAGGAGACAGCTATACCAGGCTCCTGTCAGTAAGCACTTGATGGCATCCACAATAATATCTGGGTTTGGTGACTGTATATGGGATGGATCCCCAGGTGGGGCAGGCTCTGGATGACCTTTCCTTCAGTCAATGCTCCACACTTTGTCTCTATATTTCCTCCTGTGAGTATTTTGTTACACCTTCTAAGAAGCCCTGAAGCATGCATACTTGGGGCTTCCCTCTTTTTGAGCTTCATATGGTTTCTAAGTTGTCCAAACTTTTGGTCAAATATCCACTTAGCCATGAGTGCATACCATGTGTGTTCTTTTGTTACTGGGTTACTTCACTCAAAATGATATTTTCAAGTTCCATCCATTTGCCTGCAAATTTCATGAAGTTGTTTTTAATTGCTCAGTAGTATTCCATTACTTTCTGTATCCATTCCTCTGTTGAGGAACATCTGGGTTCTTTCCAGCTCTGGCTATTATAAATGTGACTGCTATGAACAAAGTGAAGCATGTGTCCATATTACATGTTGGGACATTTTCTGAGTATATGCTCCAGAATGGTATACCTTAGGTAGTACTATGTCCAATTTTCTGAGGAACCCCCAGACTAATTTCCAGAGTGGTTGTACCAGCTTGCAGTCCCACCAGCAATGAAAGAGTATTCCTCTTTCTCCACATCCTTGCCAGCATCTGCTGTCACCTAAGTTTTTGATCTTATCCATTTTGACTGTCGTGAGGTATTATCTTAGGGTTGATTTAATTTGCATTTCCCTGATGACTAAGAATGTTGCACATTTCTTTAGGTGCTTCTCAGCCATTCAGCATTCCTCAGTTGAGAATTCTTTGTTTAGCTCTATACCCCATTTTTAATAGGGTTATTTGGTTCTCTGGAGTCTAACTTCTTGAGTTCTCTGTATATAATGGATATTAGCCTTCTATCAGATGTAGGATTAGTATATATCTTTTCCCAATCTGTTGGTTACCATTTTGTCCTATTGATTTAGTCCTTTGCCTTACAGAAGTTTTGCAATTTTATGAGGTCCCATTTGTCGATTATTGATCTTAGATCATAAGCCATTGGTGTTCTGTTCAGAAAATATTCCCCTGTGCCCATGTGCTCAAGAATTTTCCCCACTTTCTCTTCTATTAGAGTCAGTGTATCTGGTTTTATGTGAAGATCCTTGATCCATTTGGACTTGTTCTTTGTACAGAGAAGTAAGAATGGATCAATTTGCATTCTTCTACATGTTGATTTCCAGTTGAACCATCACCATTTGTTGAAAATGCTGTCTCTTTTCCACTGGATGGTTTTATCTTCTTTGTCAAATATCAAGTGACCATGGGTGTGTGGGTTCATTTCTGGGTCTTCAATATTATTCCATTGATCCACCTGCCTGTCACTGTACCAATACTATGCAGTTTTTGTCACTATTGCTTTATAGTACAGCTTGAGGTCAGGGATGGTGATTTCCCCAGATGTTCTTTTATTGTTGAGAATAGTTTTCAATATGCTGGGTTATTTTGTTATTCCAAATGACTTTGGGAATTACTCTTTTTAACTCTATGAAGAATTGAGTTGGGATTTTGATGGGTGAATGCATTGATTGTGTAGATTGCTTTTGGTAAGATGGCCACTTTTATTATATTAATCCCAACAATCCATGAGCATAGAAGAACTTTCCATCTTCTGAGATCTTCTTTGATTTCCTTCTTCAGAGGCTTGAAGTTCTTGTCTTACAAATCTTTCAACTTTTTTGGTTAGAGTCACAGCAAGATATTTTATATTGTTTGTGACTATTGTGAAGGGTGTCATTTCCTTAATTTTTTTCTCAGCCTGTTTATTGTTTGAGTATAGGAAGGCTACTGATGTATCATTTGACCTCCATTTGTTGTCTAATTGCTCTAGCTAGAACTTCAAGTTCAATAGAAACTTCTGTTTCTATTACTTCAAGTAATATATTTAATAGATAGAGAGTGGGCAGCCTTGTCTAGTCCCTGATTTTAGTGGGGTTCCTTCAAGTTTCTCTCTATTTAGTTTGATGTTGGCTACTGGTTTGCTGTATATTGCTTTTACTATGTTTAAGCATGAGCCTTGATTTCCTGATCCTTTCAAGACTTTTACAATGAAGCCATATTCAATTTTGTCAAATGCTTTCTCAGCATCTGATGAGATTCTCATGTGGTTCATTCCTTTGAGTTTGTTTATATAGTGGATTATGTTGATGGATTTCCATATATTGAACCACCCCTGCATCTCTGGGATGAAGCCTACTTGATAAAGATGGATGATCTTTTTGATGTGTTCTTATATTTGGTTTGTGAGTATTTTATTGAGTATTTTTAGATAAATATTCATAAAGAAAATTGGTCTGTAGTTCTTTCTTTGTTGGGTCTTTATGTGGTTTAGGTATAAGCAGAACTGTGGTTTCATGGAATGAATTAGATAGTGTTCCTTACGTTTCTATTTTGTAGAATAGATTGAAGAGCATTGGTTTTAGGTCTTCTTTGAAGGTCTGGTAGAATTCTACACTAAACACATCTGGTCCTGTACTTTTTTGGTTGAGAGACTTTTAATGATTGCTTCCATTTCTTTAGTGATTATACGAATGTTTAGATTCTTTATCTGATTCTTATTTAACTTTGGTACCTGGTATCTGTCTAGAAAATTGTCCATTTCATCCAGATTTCCTGGTTTTGTTTAGTATAGGTTTTTGTAGTAAGATCTGATGATTTTTTAATTTCCTCAGTTTCTATTGTTATATCTCAGTTTTCATTTCTGATTTTGTTAATTTGGATACTGTCTCTATGCAGTTATCTTTTTGTTAGTTTGGCTAAGGGTTTATCTATCCTATCACTTTCCTCAAAGAACCAATTCCTGGTTTTGTTGATTCTTTGCACATTTCTTTTTGTTTCTACTTGGTTTATTGCAGCCCTGAGTTTGATGATTTCCTGTGGTTTACTCCTTGTGTATGTATTTGTTTCTTTTTGTTCTAGAACTTTCAGGTTTGCTGTCAAGCTGCTAGTGTATGGTCTCTCCAGTTTCTTTTTGGAGGCACTCAGAACTATGCGCTTTCCTCTTAGCACTTCTTTCCTTGTGTCCCATAATGTTGAGTGTGTTGTGCTTTCATTTCCATTAAATTCTAAAAAGTCTTTAATTTCTTTCCTTGATTTCTTCCTTGACCAAGTCCTCATTGGTATGTGGGCTTTCTGTTGTTTTTGTTATTATTGATGACCAGCTTTAATCTGTGGTGATCTGATAGGATGCATGGAATTATTTCAATCTTTTTGTATCTGTTGAGGCTTGTTTTGTGACCAATTATAAGGTCAATTTTGGAGAAGCTACCATGAGGTGGTGAGAAGAAGATTTATTCTTTTGTTTTAGGATGTAATGTTCTATAGACATCTGTTAAATCCACTTGGTCCATAATTTCTGTTAGTTTGACTATGTCTCTGTTTAATTTCTGCTTCCATGATGAGAGTTGGGTATTGAAGTCTCCCACTATTCTTGTGTGAGGTACAATGTGTTCTTTGAGCTTTAGTGAATGTGGGAGCCCTTGCATTTGGAACATAGATGTTCAGAATTAAGAGTTCATCTTGGTAGATTCCACTGATGTGTATGAAGTGTCCTTCCTTATCTTTTTTTGGTAACTTTTGTTTGAAATTCTATTTTATTTGATATTAGAATGGCTAGCCCAGCTTTGTTTCTTGGGACCATTTGCTTGGAAAATTGTTTTCCAGCCCTTTACTGTGAGGTAGTGTTTGTCTTCGTCACTGAGGTGGGTTTCCTGTATGCAACAAAATGCTGGTTTCTGTTTATCTATCCAGTCAGTTAGTCTATGTCTTTTCATTGAAGAATTGAGTCCATTGATGTTAAGAGATATTAAGGAATAGCGATTGTTGCTTCCTGTTATTTTTATTGTTAGAGGTGGAATTATGTTTGTGTGTTTCTCTTCTTTTGTGTTTGTTGAAAGAAGATTGCTTTCTTGCTTTTTCAGGGTGTTGTTTCCCTCCTTGTGTTGGAGTTTCCCATCTATTATCCTTGTAGGGCTAGATTTGTGGAAATATATTATGTAAATTTGATTTTGTCTGGAATATCATGGTTTCTCAATCTGTAGTAACTGAGAGTTTTCTGGGTATTGTAGCCCAGGCTGGCATTTGTGTTCTCTTAGGTCCTGTGTGACATCTGCCCATCTGCTTTTATAGCATCTGGTGAGAAGTCTGGTGTAATTCTGATAGGTCTGCCTTCATATGTTACTTGATATTTCTCCTTTACTTCTTTTAATATTCTTTATCTTTTTGTGTGCATTTACAGTTTTGACTATTATGACGGGAGGAATTTCTTTTCTGGTCCAATCTGTTTGGAGTTTTGTAGGCTTCTTATATGTTTATGGATATCTCCTTCTTTAGGTTAGGAAAGTTTTCTTCTATAATTTTGTTGAAGATATTTACTGGACCTTTAAGTTGTGAATCTTTACTCTCTTCTATACCTATTATCCTTAGGGTTGGTCTCTTCATTGTGTCCTGGAATTCCTGGATGTTTTTGGTTAGGAGGTTTTTGTATTTTGCATTTTCTTTGACTGTTGTGTCAATGTTTTCTGTGGTGTCTTCTGCACCTGAGATTCTCTCTTCTGTCTCTTGTATTCTATTGGTGATGCTTGAGTCATTGACTCCTGATCTCTTTCTTAGGTTTTCTATCTCCAGGGTTGTCTCACTTTGTGATTTCTTTATTGTTTTTATTTCCATTTTTGAATCCTTGATGGTTTTGTTCAATTCTTTGACCTGTTTGGTTGTGTTTTTCCTGTACTTCTTTAAGGGATTTTTGTGTTTCCTCTCCAAGGGCTTCTACCTGTTTACCTGTGTTCTCCTTTTTTCTTTAAAGGAGTTATTTATGTCCTTCTAAAGTCCTCTATCATCATCATGAAATTTGATTTTAAATTAGAATCTTCCTTTTTGTGCTGTGTTGGGTATCCAGGGCTTGCTGTGGTCTGAATACTAGGTTCTGAACAAGTAGTCTTGTTTTATTTTGCTTATATTCTTGCCCTTGCCTCTTGCGATCTGGTTATCTCTGTGGTAACTGGTCTTCCTGTCTCTGATTGTCCCTTCTGCAAGCCTGTTTATCAGTACTCCTGGGAGACCAGTTCTCTCTGGGAGGAATTTGGGTATAGAGAGCTGTTGCACAGGGTCAGCTTCGGGGCACAGAAAGAAACTGAAAATATCCTGTCCCTGACTGTTCCTTGACTCCTGTGTCCTGATGACTTAGGGTGGGTGCCTCTTGAGCCAAGAATTTGAGCAGAAGTGGTGGTCTGACCTGTATTCTCAGGTGTGTCAGCACTCCTGGGAGACCAGCTCTCTCTGGTGGTATTTGGGTGTGTAGAGCTATAGAACAGGATCAGGTCCAGGCATAGTTGGAAACCAGAAGTCCTCCTTTAATCTTGTAAATTTTTCATTATATTTCCAAGTTCATTGTTCACAAAGGTCCTATGTGTTCATGTCATGTACGTTAAATGTGTCATTGATGAAACATATTCAGAACAAACAATCAAAAGGTATTTTCTGTTATTCATAGAAGTTCCTTGATGCCCAGACACATCAACAAAGCTCAGGTTTTAATTTTGGATGTTAATGGACTTCTTTTCTTGTTCCTCTTAACTTTTTGTAGGTTAAACTACAATGACCTATATAACATATGTACCTTGACGTTTCTAGAGAGAAGCTGCACTGGTGTTCCTTCGAGATTCTGTAAAGCTGATTGGTTTATATTCCATGACTGTAAAGAGAGAATTATAATATTACAGATAACAAGCAATATTTTCTTGGGCTATCTCTAACTCCTGAATGTCTTTTCATACTTCTGTTTAGTGTTTAGCATCCTTTCAACAACAGGGAAATATCAAACAACAAACAAACAAACAAACAAACAAATAAAAGACTTGGAATTTACTTGCATAGTAGTCCACTGATTTTCATTAAGCTAAAATCTAATAATGCAATCACTGATATTTAAGACTTATAGAAAAGTGTTCTACTGTGCTCTAATTACCTATTCGATGTTCCCACCAGCAAATTTAGGTCATATTCACTCATTTTTTGGTTCAATAGTAAATTGTATTCCCTTTGAATTGAGATCTGTGTTTCACATTGACATTTATTTAACCACAGTGCCTCATGTGCATATACTTACAAGTTTTATTAGTTTTCTTTTTTAAATTAATGTTTTGTTCTTTTAGTGTTTTTAAATGGATATCTAGTATGGTAAAACTTTTAAGAACTTACACATCTAGCAATGCTTCTATTCATCTCTCACAGATAAATAATACATTCATTCTAGGACCAATTCTAGGACTAATGTTCTTTCACTCAGCATCTTCTAGGACTTACTTGATTATGCTTTTTTCACTGGTGGCAGCAACTTTGAGGGCTGATGTGGCTTGACACTTTATTCTTTGTACAAAGTACCTTATCTCTGATTTTATTTCTTTATATATACTGATTTTTTTGACAAGGTGTTCCTGATATTGTAAAAAAAAAAGTTCTATGCCTATTTTGAATTTTTAAGAAATATATTGTATCACATGTAAAGTTTCTTTTGACATCTGGAGACTCATTTGTCATTCTTGATCAGAACTCTAGCAAAGACTTTTTATTCTATCGTGACTATTTTGCTAATTACCTTGAAAGGACAGCATAAACCCCATTTGAGGACCAGGTCTGATTTAGAAAAGAAGGCTATAAGGCACCATGTCCAGGAACAGACCATAAAATCTAGAAACAAGGTCATAAAACCCCCTCCTAAAGAACAGCCTGGGGATAACAACAGGAATGGGAAAATATCTTATCTCAAGTTTTGCCATCTGTGCTGGGCAGTCTTATCTCATCCTATAGTTAAACGTTCATGTCAAAGGAATGTAAACCATTGACCACCTGACACAAGTCAATCAGAGGTGAACCCCTGTGGCCTCCCTAGAACTCACCAATGGAATTTGAGATTACCAAACCCACTCTCTAAATATAGAAGAACTAACATAGTAGTCAATCAAAGATATGCTAATGTCACTTCTTTGGCCCCTATCAATCACATTAACGATTACCTAATCTTTCTAGAGTTCTTCTGGTTTCTTATAAGAAGGCCTGCCTTACTTAGTCTGGGGTCACCAATTTGGAGAATGGTTGATCCCTGCCTGCTGGTTTCTTCTAGAGAATAAACACTCTTTGTATTTGTATACTATCTGTGTCAGGGGTTCAGTGAATTTCAGACACTTAAAAATCTCCCCTATTAAATCATTCATATTTTTTCAATCCACACTTTTATTTTATACTGTACTTTTTATTTTATACTGTATATCTAGTGATATGGTACTTTTTATGTTTTGCTGTATTTTATACAGTTTCAAAATACAAATTGTTTCAGTACTTACTTACTCAGCATTGTCTTTATTAATTTATTTCTTTAACTAACATAAAACTATACCTATTTATGGGCACCATGTGATGTTTATACACAAACACATAATTCAATATAGAATTGTAAACTCCTTTCAAATGTTGATAGAGTGCTTTATCTAATTGAAAAATATGATAGACTAGATCTTATTTGTACATCTATCTCTGAAATTCATATAATTGTTGTGGTTATATTTATGTCTGAAAGAAAAGTTTTTTTGTTTTGGTTTTTTATTTTTTGTTTTTGTTTCTTTCATTTTTTATTGGACAGAAAAAGTGAGGTAGAGGAGTGGTTCTGATGCTTTAATTTAATCAGGAATCTGCATGTACTGACACTGAAGGTTCTTGTCCCAAATTGGTTTTTGATCTATCAAAAAAGATGCCAACTACCAATGGATGAACACTGGGCAAGAGTTCTACAGATAGGACACAGGGAGAATTAGGACTTGGGAAGAATAAAAGGGATGAAGTAACTGCAAGAGATAAAGCCAACTAGCCATGTGAGTTTTTGAGTATACCCTGATTAGGCCTGGAGTAGCAGAGGAAGATTTAGGAGTATCTAGTCATTGAGTTAGCCAAGGCATTTTAAGAATAACTACTATTTGTGTGTGTGTGTGTGTGTGTGTGTGTGTGTGTGTGTGTGTGTGTGTGTTTTCCATTCACGGACACAAGATAGCTCTTGGGCAGGTGCCTGCATGCAAACAGCTGGGAGCACAGGGTGGTGCAGCAAACAAAAGAAAACAAAACAAAACAAAAACAAAACAAAACAAAAACAAAACAAAAAACTCACCACAACACTATAGTGTTCAAATAAAAGGATACATGCATATGTTGCCTCAGATTTTTATCTTTTCTGTTATGACATTCAGCACACTTTTTTTTCAACCCTTTGGAGTTTCCTGTATTATTTCATTTGTGATTACCATAATATACAATAGCATACATTACCTTGCTTTCTTTTTTCTGTATAACTGTATGTTGGTACACATTGTACAACCTTCATCTGCCCATCTTTCCAAACCCTCATTATCATCTGGGGATGTCGATCAATTTCCATAGGATGAACTTTTAGGATTCCAGATATAAGTGACATTAGGGTACATTTCTGCCTTTAATTTCTGTGCTTTTAGGTGCTGTCAAAAATTTTCCTAAAGTATTTTCTTTGAATTAAGCAACTTTATAGTTTCCATTCTTGCTTGAAGATTATTTATTTAGTTATTTATTCATTTATTTATTTCAGGCATTTTGTGTTGAATTTTGTAACTGGAGGAAATCTGTCTTTTGCATGTAAATACACAATTTTCTAAGCATTGCTCAGAGTATGTTCTTAGCAACTTTTAGGAGATCAGCTGGCTCTAGATGAATGGACTTAATTTTAAGTTGTTGACCTCTTTTATTATGTATGCCCAACATGCTTTCCCACATGTGTACATACATGTGTATGTGCATGAGTACATATACATATATATGTGCACATCAATGAATATTTATGATTTTTGATGTCATTATTATATTATTCTTATCTCTATAGCTTCATAATATATTGTGAAATCAGGGAGCAAAATGTCTCCTACTGTGTTTTTTTTTTTTCCTCCGGGATTTCTGTGGCAATTTAGAATTTTGTGCTTTGGATAATTTTTAGAATTTTTTTAATTACCGCAAAGTATACCGTTGGTATTCTGTTAGAAATGAAATGGAATCTGTAGATTACTTGAGTAGTACAGATATTTAAACAATATTGATTTTTCCAATCAGAAAACATAAGTTGGTTATTTAGTTGACTTCTTTATTTGTTCCTCAGTTTCTTCTTCAATTTGTAAATGTTTCAGCTTATAAATGGCATTGTAGTAATCTTTTACCACTTTGTTGTAAGTTAGATATCTTTTTGGGTATATACTTTTTGTCACTAGTATAAATGAGTTTGCATGTTCAACTAACTCTTCAAAGAATTTGATATTGTTTCATAGAAAAGCTACTGATTTTCTGTGTTGATTTTACACTCTAAAATTTTCCAAATGTGTTTAGCACTTGCAATACTCTTCAATTGTTGGATGGAATGTCCCATGAAACTTTATTAGGGTTAGACGGCAATTTAACTGTTTCTTTGTTCACTTTTCTATCTTAGTATTTTACCACAACAAAGTTTATTTATGCCTAATTTATATAAATTTGAATAATTCTATATTTGTTGGACATGTATAGGCAGATAGAAACACTTGTGATTTTTCTCTTGCTGAATTGTCATCTCTATCATATTATTATGACCTTCTTTGTCTCCTTTTACTGCTTTTTATTTAAAACTTTATTTTACATTGTAAAATAAAGGCTATAACTTTTTTTATTCCATAGGCGTAAATTCCCTTGCTTTTGTCCTTAAAGATGAAATGGATTTATATAGTAAGCAAGGTATACCTGGATTTTCATTTTTGTCTATTAACTCATTTTGTTTTAAAAATATTTAGTTCACTTATGTTTAGTAAAATTAATCATAGGAATGTCTTCTATCTTTCATTGCTTGGCATATCAGTGCCTTTTTCTTTTAGAGTTTTAACTGTGGTTCAGTGATATTTTCTGGAAGGTTTTGATTCCTTATTACTTGGGCTCTTTCCATCAAGGTGATTTGCTTTGTGCTTGTCATGGACTGTAGATAAGCATTTTTGATTATGACAAGTTATTTTGAAATGAAAGCTGCTTAACAATGAACATGAAGATAGAAAGGGACAAATACAGAGTGACGAACATAATAGCAAAAATTGTCTACACTTGCATTATGTTCTTTCGTATATTTTGATTCTTATATCTTATATTATGACTTTTTCTATTTCCTAAAACTTGAATAGTAAAACAGCTATTGATATTTTAATTCATTCCAATAAAGTACTAAATAGATTTTTTGTGTTCCTTGAAGCCTAGTAAGTTTCCCCAAATGATCTATAAAAATTCTCTGTCTGAGTATGGACATTTTCTGGAGTCTTATTTTTGTTGGATAGATAATGTCATGTTTACTTAGAAGTTCTTGGTGCTTCCTGGCATACAAAAATGTTTGCTTATTGCAGATTTCATATAATTCCAATATGAATAATCTTACTTTCTTTGTGTTATTTTTTTTCCTAAATAAGCCACATACTTTCTCTGTCTGTGGTCTTCCTAAGTCCAGGTTTTCTGCAACCAAGATTTTTGATATTGTGTTGTCAATATTATAGAATTAGAGATCTATTTTTCTTCCACATACATAGCTGTTATATTTTTCATAGACTAGGAGAATGGCTAAAAAGTGGTAGTAAGCCAAAAGGATTCTATATAGAACTCAGCTTCATTGGTTCTGGGCTTCTTTATAAAGACTGGTGCCTACCACACTCAATGGTCAGGTGAACAATGTTTTTTTTTTTTTCTCCATTCTACTATCTGATATTGAAGAAGAATGATTTGGGCCATCACCACCAGCACCAAAATGCTGCCTCATGCTGTAGCTCACAGACCACCAGAAGCAGTGGAGCAAGGAGGCAAGGCTAGAACCCGTGTTGTTAAAGCCTGCCTGGTATACATATTTTAAGATACCTATGACTAGTTCAAAGTAATTCTGGCCAAAACATGTCTGTTCATCTGAGACCATGTCTAAATGGTGCTGTGTGGCAAGTCCAGAGGCTCCAAGCATGAACACGTGTCTGGGTCCAGAGTCATTGTGTTCTGTCTAATGAGTTTCAGTGTGTCATGTCTGGCACTAGGCTCCTTGTCTAAGGCACAGAATTAATTTTCTCTCCCTCTTCCAAGTTAGAGGCATTTTCTTCTATGCTGCTTTTCTTAGAGTTGGCAGAAACATTCAAGCATTGGCTTCTTGCCTTCCTCTGTGGGTCTTTTCATATTCTTATGCTATAACTAGGTATTTGGAGCTGGCTGCTCGTTTTATTGGTTCCTTAGAGGGTAGCTTGTCTGTGCATCAGTGTTTAAGTTGTTATCTATGGAGTGATGAACACTGAAAGGTCTTACTCTGTCACCATTTTGCTGCTCCCTCTCAATTCTATCTGTAGCTGTGTCCACCAAAATTGTGGTTGCTTTTGATACATATGACAGACTTAAGCAACATAGGCTTCTCATCCTTAAAACATACTGTTTTTTTTCCATTGTCATAAAATGTGTTGAGATAATTCCCAGTACTTGGGATTTAGAGGTAAAAAAATAAGGATTTCAAGCTACATAGTGAGTCTAAGACTATCTGGGGTTATACGGGATGCTATCTTAACACAGAAGGTAAGCAAGCAAGGAAGGATTCCGGAAGGAAGAAAGAAAGGGAGAAAAGCGAAAAGTTGGTTGTTATAAAGACAAGTTACAAGTATTCCTGTCCTTTGTCATTAAACTCTCTAGCCCAAATTCCAAATTCAATACAAATTTAAATCCATTTACTTCGAAACAATGGAAGGAATGTATAAATTTCAACTATTTTAGCTGGAAGTTATTTCCTATTAAAGTAGTGTATTTATATGAATCAACAGAATAATACGTTTTTCCCTCTCTCTCTCTCTTGAAACAGACTGGTAACCGTGTGTGCTAGAAGCTGTCAATTAAACCTCAGTTTATTGATTCCTCTGTTAATTTAGGCTATGTTGATTTCAAGATTTAATAATACTACCTAGGCAAACAAAGGTGGTACCTAACCTGAGGTTGGTTTTTGAAGAGTGTAGAATGTTTGTTTGTCTAGTTCTAGGACCAGCAGTAGCTGGTCTTGACTCTAGTACAAAATAAAGATGAGAAGGATATGGATTAGAAACAAACAAAACACTCAAACAGAAAATGCAATGCAGGCATTCAAATGAAAGGTTCTTCCTTTTCTTTAGAGGCCTTAATGTTGGCTTGTCATGATGTGTTTATTTACATCTGATAGCATTATGAAAACAGAAAATACTTTGTTTTAACCATAGCAGAGAAAATGCTACACAAAGAGAACTTTATTTGATTTGGCAGATGCATGTCCTGCCAACATTCTATGTGATTTACTAATGAGTTAGGTGGATGAGTCATGGGTATGAAATAAGAATAAGAGGAAATGAGAGCTGTGTCCCCAAAACCCAGTGAAGTTTTCATGCAAGGGAAGCCAGTTCAGGTTCTAGATGAGAGCATGTCATCCCTCAGCTACATCGTCATTCTCACTTAACAGTTCACTCTTACTTGGCATCCTGTTGTTTTAGTCTACTTAAACCAGGTAGCTTATAAACAACAGAACTTATACATCCAGAGCTCAAGGTACCAATGCTGTTCAGTAAGAATCAATTGCCTGGTTCATAAATGACATTTTCTCTCTGTGTCCTCAGATGATAGAAGGGGAATATAGTTTCAATGGATACATTCAAAACTATAGTAGTCATATGTGTATGTTTTAATTTTTAAATGGACTTCAAAGGTAAATAAAAAGTAAAAAATATACAAATATAAGTAAGAAAATATAGTTAATGTACTATAGGAAAGTAACTGTATAGTACATCTCTTGTAAAAATTACAATTTAAAAAAGAAAAACTCTTACAAAATGAGTCAGCCAAATAAAAGCAACAGATCCGTGGGGTGGACTAGCAGCTATGCTGCCTTAGCAGGCTGCAAAGCCAGAATAAGAAATGGATGTTATTCCAAAGAAAGATGGAGAAAGAACTCCACAAAGGGACTCAAAGGGTATAAGAAGTGTGCAAACATTTCAAAGGGAGTGCCAGACAAGTGAGCCAGAACAGTTTTATCCACACAGCTCCCTGGTGAGGAGAGAGTAAGAGGCAGAAGCTACTCTTGAACAAAATCCAGAATGACAGACAACCCTACCATCAAGATTCCTTTGCCATCCTACAAGCCTCACATTCACTTACCAGTTCTAATGAAACAGTCTTTCCTCTGATCTAGGGTGGGAGAAGTGCCATTTTGTCAGTTACACAGCTCAGAAGACACTAGTTGGGTGCCATCTATTGCTGGAAATTGAGCTATCCTGGTGGCTAGAGAGCAGAAAGAGTCACCACAGGTCAGGGAGCCTAGTTTGACTGCCACAACTCTTGAGTAGAGAAAGGTCCATAGAGGAGGTGGTAAAAACAGGAAGTTCAGACAGTGACTGGCCAAAGGATGATAGTGACAAGCTTAATTCTAGCAGAAAAGTTTGTAGAAGAAGGGAGTCCTGTCCTCAGTCGCTGTGAGCAGGCCTCATGAACTGAGAATAACCCCGGATTTGACAAACCTGAGCCCAAGGGCATCAGGCAGCAGCAACAGCAATCATTCGTTGCTGTGCAGTCTGAAAAACATGTACAAAAGTGCCAGGAGTATATTTAATACCCACTGTTACATATCTCCAGTGGGGTAATATTCAGGAATTATCCAAAATACAATTACTGGCTTCAGAGTTGTGACTTTTTTCTCACACTTGTGATGTACTTGAGAGACAGGTTCTAGCAAAAACTATAAGCACACCAGAGGGTAAAGTACTGAAAGAAGGCTCAGAAGGATGGGGGACCTCTCTAGTTCACAGACTACCCATCTAACTGTGACCAGCGGATGGCTCTTCAGGTACTGTTCCAATAGATACTTGTCAACAGCATACTCTGTTGGCAAGACAAAAGCCTACAGGTTTGATGTGTCTTCTCCAAATGTACCACACATGGCCTCTAACTTTCAGAACCCTGAAGAAAGATGATCCAATTCTTCACCCTACTTTTTTTTTAATCCTATGATCTCCTTTCCTGCCTTTTACTATATGTTTACTGGGATTTTTACTTTGTGATACATATGTATAGATACTATTTCCTGTCATATAGGGATCAGATGTTATTTACCTTTGTTTCTCCATTAGCCGGTATTTTTCTTCTCCTTGCTTGTTTTTGTTATTTCTGTCTCCTATGCTTCCTTTTTTTCCTGGACTACTACATCAAGTAGTAAAGATTTATTTTTGTTAACATTTATCATTTTTTAAGTTATGTGTTTGTGTGTGTCTGTATGTGAGTATGTGTGTGAGTGTAGGGGCCCTTGGAGGCCAGAGGCATTGGATTCCCTTGGAGCTGGAGTTACAGGCAGTAATTTAGTTAATGAAAAGACATTTATTTTTTATGTTTATTCTTAAAATTTTGTAGATTCGTGTACATGGGTGTTTTGTCTGTGTACATTTTCTACTAATGTCTTTTTCTTCATTAATTTATTCATTTTACACTCCAGTTGCGGTCCCCTTCCTCCTCTCCTAGCCCCACCTTCTCATCTCCCTTTTCCCATCCCCTCCTTTCTCCTAAGAGAAAGGGAGTCCCCCCACTCCCCACTAGCCTATCAGTCCCATCAGGACTAAGCTCACAGGGAAACCACATGGGAGAGGGGGTGGGGGGGTGAACAGAGGGTGGGGAGGGGAATGGGGGATCAGGTATATCAATTCCATCAGGACTAAGCTCATGAGGAAACCACATGGGAGAGGGGGTGGGAGAATAAACGGGGGTAGGGGAATCAGATATAGGGAGAGCAGGGGTGGGGTGAGCGAACTATGAGAGAAAAGGACAATCAGTGTAGGAGGTGCATCTGTAGGACAAGCCAGAGACCTTTGAGTAGGGAGTTTCCTGGGAGGATATGAGGGTGATTTTTAATTTAGACACCTAGCAGTGAGGGATATGGAGCCTGAAATGGCCAACTTCTTTATTGAGGCAGGACTACCAGTGGATAGAGTATGATACCAACCCACTTACAAAACCTTCGACCCAAAATGTGCCTTCCCTGCAAGATGTGCAGGGATAATGATGGAGTACAGGTTGAGGGAATAACCAGCTAATGACTGGCTCTACTTGAGACCTATTTTATGTGAGAGAGCCAACCAGATCCCACCCCTGACACTCTTAGTGATTGCCTGTTATGTTTGCAGACAAGAGCCTAACACAATTGTCATCTGAGAGACTTCATCCAGCAGCTGATGCAAACAGACGCAAAGACCCACTGCCAAACATTAGGCAGAGTCGGGAGGGGGGGTGGCTGTTGAAGAATCTGGGAAAGGATTGAGAGCGTGAGTACTGGAGTCATCAAGGACCATAATAAATCCTATTATTGAGAGTTTTGTTCTTAAAAGCAAATCATTCCCTAAAGTTTTACCACCCCACCCCCCAGCAACACCACATAGAAGTGTATTTCCAACTGTGAATTTTGAGTAGTCAACATATTTCAGAGCCTAACACTTGATTTGAGCCTGGGTGAATTCCCACACCTGATGAGCTTGCCAGAATTCTGTGATTAAAGAGGAGGCCTTTCCAATAAAATGAGCCAATTGGGTGATAAGACTGATCTTACCCATACTCATGGCTCTGATGCATCCTGTCACTGGAATTCATTTGCAAAACACAACTTCAAAGACAAAATTATTGAAAGTCTCAAGTCCATGGCAGTAGACCATTATACTAAGCTCAGAGCTGTTTTGAGAAAAAAATACCTAGGAGACCGTATAGGTCATGTACCCACAAGTCATCTCTGTTTTGGATAACTTCAAAGATCTCAATGGTAATGGCTTGTTTTCTGGTGAGAAAGGAAAAACCATTGAGGTGACAAAGCACTTGGAGATAAACAGTCCAGAGCCAGCAGTGAACATTTTCGCTACTTTTGTTAGTGAGGTAGATCTGGACCTACAGTTTGTTTCCTGCATTGAAAGACAGTGTAAAGTACTCATAATTTTTCTGGAATAGCATGTGTTCTGCTTCTAGTTTTGTCTCCATTTAAGATGACGCAAACTTCTGTAACCTGATTCAAATCACGCCAAGTGTTTGCATTGGTGTTGGGTCTTAAACCTTCGTCATTTCCAGGTCCTTCCTAGTCCAATGAAGCATAACTGTATTTTTTAAAAAATTGAAATAAATCATACGTGATTTATTTCTCTATCTCCATTTACTTTAAACTTTCACAGGACCTGATCAGTTACCTCACTCATCCACACACACTGTTAATGAAAATGTGAGAAATTCCCAAAGCTTCTCAGGATTCAAAGGTATAGAAAATTTAAAAGTCCTCAGGTCACAGCTGGTCACAAGAATAGTGATTAAAATATGTCCTCCAGGGTAATGGAAATGCTTAATTTCAAATTAACACACCTCCATCCATCAGAGGAGGACGTGGGCTGGGCGGATGCTCTTTTCTTTCCTTCACACCTCCGACCATCGGAGGAGGACGTGGGCTGGGCGGATGCTCTTTTCTTTCCTTTTTACTTTTATTATCTGTTTTCTTTCACCTCATCTGTGTTCCCTCTCAGGAGACTAATTCTGAAGTCAGCCAGGTAAGAGTATAGAACGAGGAAGAGATGTGTAGTAGAAAACATATTTGTTGACTAGTGTTCTTTTGAATTTACACTGGGCTAAGATGTTCAACCTGATGCTGTTGCATAGTTTTCATGAAATCCTTCCTGATCCAGAAGTGGTTCCTCTTTTATGAGAGCATGAAGTTTCTCTTGGGACTGGCTACCTGCTTTATACCTGCTGTGTTGTCATAGCGTTCATAAATGCTATCCTCTTGGATGTTAAACCGTATTAATCCAGGCTTGTTTGTTGTAATACATTCACATTCAGTATTTTGGAAAAACATTATTCGCCATTCAGTTGTAACACCCTGCAGTAGAGCAATGGGGGAGATAATGACATCCTAAATAACATAATGATTTAAGAAATACTTAGCTAATTCCTGGATTTTTACTGAATAACAATGTATTCATTCTCTGAGCATTAGGGTTTTATCTGGAAACTGGGATGATAGAATCCAATTCAGAGGCTTGTTATCAACTAAGTGATTAAGAAGGCTTTCGTCTACCATGATACATTTCACCTGGCCTATTATTTCCTAGCAAGCATTCAGTCCTGGATGAATCCTGTGATATGGAAGGAAATAATGGTTCAATTCTAGGCCCAACACTGCATGCTTTATATTAAATATAAAATGAGATATTCAAAAATGGCTCCCACCAGCCATTTAATAAATTTCTTATTTGATGGGCAATTTATAGCATTTAAAAATACTTTACACATTTAATTCCTCATGGCATAACAATTTTTAAGCACAGCAGCCAATAAAATAGAGTACTACATTGACCCCTTTACGGATGAGGTGCAAGAGATACAGGGAGCAAGAGGGCATTTCAAACACTCTGGACTCAGACTCCAAGTCTTGGGATTTCTCAGTGCCTGTGGGTAGAGACTGGCTCTCCTCTGTTCTGAGATCATCTGCCAAATGTATTTTGAGTTCAGCATTATAGACAAGGATGTTTTTCTGCATGGCAACAGGGCAGGTGGTTTTAGAAGAGAATCCTGTTTCTTACATATGTTTTTATTCTTGCAGGTGACCTGTCTTCTTTAGAGATGGTCCAGGGATGCCCCTGCTGAGATACAGGCATGCCTTTTCCCCAGGCTTCATTTTAGTGGAGACCTTTCCTTTCCTTCAGACAGTATGGCTTCTCTGAAAATCACCCCATCAACATGCCAATAACAGAGCAGAACATGTTGACATCCAGCTGTTGCTTTCACTACCAATTTGTTTTAATTGGTCTCACACTGCTTTCCCTTCACTTTTTGTGTGGTGTTGGTTTAGCTCTGTCTGAGACCAGCTTGAGCTGTAAACCTTTTATGAAGGGAGTTTGCTGATGTGTGGAAAGTCATAGGCAGCTGGCTGGGCCTGGCTAGGGAATCTGGAACATTCCAACCCTGAACTTAACTATTCAGTAAAATAGTTTACTTTTTGAATCTTTTCTTTTTAAAATGCGATCCTCAACAGCTGGAAAGAAGGCAATTTCCCTAGTCAAACCTCTTAGCGTCACTTATTTTTTTTTGTATGTTTGTTTGCTTATTGTTTTGTTTTGTTTTTGAGACAGGATTTCTCTGTGTAGCCCTGGCTGTCCTGGAACTCACTCTGTAGACCAGGCTGGCCCCAAACTCAGAAATCTGCCTGCCTCAGCCTCTCAAGTGCTGGGATTAAAGGCGTGCGCCACCACTGCCCAGCTAACATCATTTATTCTTTAAAAATCTTTTGGAGATAATACTTTAATTACAACTTTTCTCTCTTCCATTTCCTCCCTCCAAACTTTCCCATATACTCCTCCCATCTCTCCTTCAAATTCATGGCTTTTTTATCTATAATTGTTATTGCATGTTTTTATTTGTATATACATGCATATATATGTACATATATATTTGTATATAGGAATACATAAATGCACATATATGTAATTTTATATGTACATACATATTTGTGTGTATAGGAATATATAAATATATATATGTAGTATATGTATTGAACAGGGTATACTTAGGAATATATATATATATATATACATATTCATTTATACATATATACACACATATATATATAATGTATTTATGTATTCCTAAATATATATGTATATATGTATGCATTTATATATGTATATATTATTAAGTGTACCTTGTTCAGCACATATACTACTTGTGTGATATATATATATATATATATATATATATATTCCTAAGTACACCCTGTTTAGTACATATAATACTACCTGTATATGTGGTTTTTATGGCTGACTGGCACTGTACAACCAATTAATGTGTCCATCCCTGAGGAATGTCACTATCTACTCTTAATTCATAAGCAACATAGTTTTATGCTGAGAACAAGGAAAAAGCTTGGAATGAAAATTTTTGACAACCATTGCTCTTGGGAGAAGATCATGTTTGTAGTTTGTGTGATCATGAATAGGACATTTTGTGCTAATCAGCATCATTAGTTAACAATGAAGCAGGGTCCACTACTGAGAGTTCACTTGGAGGCGGACAGAGGCTCAGGTAGTATACTGTGATCCAGACATTTGGGCATCTGTCAAGACTGAAGGTGGTTACAAGGTGACCAAGAGGGAGATGGCAGCAGGCATCTGCAAAAGGTTATCCCTGTTCATATCTGCTGTTGCTAACTATGCAGCATATTTAGTAGTGTGAGATAATTTAATTTAATCATAAAATTCCTTGTCATAGAACTTATTAATATTACATGCTCCTCTGTGTCTGTGACTCTCATTTATGCTCAACCTGCATTTTAACACAATGCAAAGGAATACACATACACATACACACACACACACACACACACGCACACACACGTGCACATACACATGTACATGCACAGTGTATATAAAACTCTAGAAGCAGTACCATTAGTTTATGTATTTTTTCTTTACATGCTATTACAAGTTCTCTAGGGTCATGTAGAAATGAGATTGTAGTCCTTAAGGAATTATAAAAATTTATAAAGAGACACACTATCAAAAGTAACGTTAATATGTGTTTTGTCAATAATGTTCATAGTAGTATATAGTAAGTGTCACAGAGACAAAAACCAAAATCAAACCCAAACCAAATGAAACAAACAAATGAACAAGCAGACAAACTGAAAACTATTAGTTTATTTGGCAGTCTTTATTTAGAGCACTAAAAACAAGTTTTGAAATGATAAAAATAAATATGTTGTATCCTATGAGATGCAAATTAGTTGTTATCTTTTATATTCACCACCACTAAATAAATACCCCATCTCAAACTACAACAAAAGTAACAAGTCACTGTTATTTTTTTTAAATATCTTGAGTTTAAAAGTATGTGATTAATTTTAATATGTAAGATACAAACAGATTTTATCCTTGCAGAGGCCAGACAAAATACTAAATATAGTTTGTTTGTTTTTTAATTTTTGATAGGGCAATATTAAACATGAGGATTGTCTTTTTATAAATTATGTAGGAAAACAAATTTCATTAATGGGGAGAACATTCAACTTTTGAGGCATTTGACATGTGGGTCAAGTGTCAGGGGTTTACTAAACTTATTGATACATATAGGACAGTTTGGAGCCTTAGGATGTCAGTGAGGTCAGCACTCTCAAGATGGGAAGAGAGATGCCCATAGTCTAGGCAACTACAAGTGAGTGCTGGGGGTCATCTTTGAGTGATGGATTCTCTGTGTAAGATTTCACATTCCCAAGATCTGATTCAGCAAATAGGAATTGACCAATTTGCTAAGTTAAGATGTCTTGTTTAATTTCAGTTTCAGAATCGTGTAAAAGAAACAATATGTTCAAAGACAAATGATAGTGGCTTAACTACTTGTTATTCTTAGAAAACATCGAAATATATGTTTCTTCTTTCCTTCCTTTCTTCAGTTTTTTCTTCTTTCCATCTTTCTTTCTTTCTTCCTTCCTTCCTTCTTTCCTTTTCTTTCTTTCTTCCTTCCTTTCATTACTTTCTTCTTCTGTCCTTCCTTCCTTCCTTCCTTCCTTCCTTCCTTCCTTCCTTCCTTCCTTCCTTCCTTCCTTCCTTTCTTCCTTCTTTCTTCCTCTCCTTCCTTTCTTATTTCTGCCTCATTTTCACCGATATACTGAAGTGACAGGAAGCAGTAGGCAGCACTTTATAGCAAAATTAATGGAATGCTTGCTAGTCGTAGTTCAAAACATGGACTTCTTGCTCTATTTCGAATTATAAACATCCTTTCGTTTCTTTTGAAGTCTGTTCTCTTCTCTATCACAACTACAACCTCACATAGAATACATTTTTAATTTATTTTTTAGCTCCAGTTTGATAAACAAAACGATAAGGAGAGGAACATGTGCCTGAAACTTGCAGAATTTGTGTTCTTGACAGTTTGAAAGATTTTTTTGTCATTGTTTTAGTTTTTATCATTTTACTTTCTGTTGAAAAACCCAGATAAAGGCATGAAAAGTTAAGTGTAGCTAAAACTGTTAAAATTATAAATTGTTCAAAATTAGCTTGTAAACTCGTCAGTACTAGAAAGACTAATTTCTCTATAGGTTAGTGGTTTGAGATTAGGTGATTACTCATAACTGTACTCAAAGGACCTCAGGTGACAAGAATAATCAAGTTCAGAGCAATGTGACCTATTTGTAAATTTCTCAGCTTTCCAAAGGTATGATTAAATAGTAGAACTTGCCCTTATATTCATTGCTTTTCCCCCAAGAGCAGAATAAAGTTTTAATGACCATACTGTATGTAAGTTTTCCCAATTAAGAGTGTTTGTTAATGATAATACAATTCAGAAAAGACTTTCATATTTGTGCATAACGTGTTGTCTCCGAAATGCTTAAACTTACCTTTGCTGGGGCCCATTTCTACTTGAAAAGAAAATGCTAGTCTCTGCCTTCTGTGGTTCCTCTGCCTTCTTCACTGTGCATTCTTTTCTTTCAGTGGTTCAAGTCTTAAAGACCCAAAAATGCTCATGTAGAACTGTTACTCATTAAGGTGAGAAGTCAGAATGGCAAGCTTCACACTCAAAGCTCACATCTATAATCACATATCAAACTACAACTCTTTTTATCAATTCATTTTGACATTCAGAGTTTTGAATAACTATGGAGGATTTTTTTTTTTGTTGTTAAGCATGTCTTTTATTTTTTACTTTACCTTTATTATGCCAGTTACTAAAAGGTTAATTCAAATTTTCAGCTGAATCCATCCAAAGAGAATGTATTTACTAGCCCAAAGTTGTACAGATTGGAGAGCTTTGGATCAAGCTGGTAGAGACAGGAGGAGTTCAAGCTCAGCTTCAGCTCATGCTGAGTCGAAGGACAGACAACCTGGGGTACAAGCGTACTTGTACTCAAAAAGAAAATCAAAAGGACATGTAGCCGCTGCTTTGGCAGTGACACAAGGGAACTGAGAATACATTTCTGAACTCAGCACAGTTGTAGCAGAAACCCAGTGCAGAAAGCAATTTGTTTAAACTCTACCAGAGAAGGAGCAGATATGCCCACAAATCTGGCTTCACAGGTTGAGAGTACCATGATTTGTAGCACAAAGCACCACCCACAGCAGATACTTATGCCAAGCAAGAATCATTGAATGCAGCTGTAATATCTTTAATAGACTGTATCTATTCTTTTGATTAGTATTCTTTTGATTAGTATTTATTCATTAGCATTGATGTAACTCTGCCACGCGCCTGAGCTTGGAGAGGAATGATGGAAAGGTGGGACTGAGGAACCCAGCGAGCATGAAGATTCCTGGTGTTGTCTGCAGGTGCTCCGTGAGATGCTACAGAAGAAATGGGCTGCCATTTAATACACACACCAAAGAGATTAGAGCTGTTTATGGTTGGCCATAGCAATCATCTCTCTGATCTCAGTTCCTGGAGTTGTAGTACTCCGTGATATTCACAATACTCTTATAGTCCTTTACCTTCTAAAAGACACACAAAAAAGAGCTTCACTGGAAAATGCTGCACTTAAACTAGGAACTAGAAAGCAAAGCCTAAGAAACTACTATCTAAAATGGAATCATCAGATGGTAGATCATGATTTTCGGTACCACTGATGAGAAGTTCTTCCCAGGCATGCAATTTAGATGTTAAGATAGAATGATTTCTTTTTCATCAGTTAGTATGGGTTCCATTACATACAGCCCACTATAGCCCACCAAATGAGAGATGCTGTATGTTATGATACTTAATAGTCCTGTGTGTGTGTGTGTGTGTGTGTGTGTGTGTGTGTGTGTGTGTGCATGTACATATCTGTCAGATGTGCACATCAATGATGATGCACACAGAGACTGGGCAAGGACCAGTCCTTGATAGAGTCTCTTACTGAATCGGAACTCACTGATTTGGCTAGTCTAGCTCCTTAGAAAGCTACAGGGGTCCATCTGTATTCGTGACCCCCTGCTGGGGTAAAAGGCACATGCAGCCATGCTCATCTCCATACCTAATCCAGTTTCAAGCCCATTTCCAGATTGTAAGTGAATGCTAAGTTGTGAATTCAGGTCCTTTAGTTTGCACAACTGTTTGATCCAATGAACTGTGTCTTTAGTACCATTATGGGATATTGGGTTGATATATCTATGCTCAATCTTTTGAACACATGTTTGATTCTACATTAATTTATTATCTATAAAACCAAACTAATTTCATTTTAACAGATTATTGTAGATTCATAGAATTAATATTATTTGGTATATTAAGAAATCTAAATACATATTAACTCTTTATAATTTATTGTATACTATCAAATCAAAGTTTTCCATTCTACAAGTGGTGCAGTTTCTCTATTTTTACATTTTTGAGTCTTTGTTTTTTTACTCTAAATAGGATTTAGTCCACGGTATCAACATAAGTCTACTTGTGTAGCAACAAATTCAAGTTTATTCAAGTTACGGAGTTCCTTACGTTCCTGAAGAATTTTGTGTCCATGGTCATGTTACAGATAACACTCTGCTATGTTTTCCTAGTCAACCATGGTAAGGCTGTGATATTTTTATGACATGATACACGAGAGGGAATGGTTCCTTACCTCTTCTCCCAGTACTTCTTTGGAGCAGACTCTTTTCCATTACATCTTATATAAGTTTGTTCAAGTCACCTGCCTGTGTTTCTTTCTTTTTGATTTTTGTCTGCAGCCCCTTAAAGTTTTCTCTATTTTTAAGAGGTTCACAGAAAGAAAGAAAGGAAGAAAAAAAGAAAGAAAGAAAAAAAGAAAGAAAGGAAGAAAGAAAGAAAAAGAAAAACATTTTTGCTTCAACAGTGAAACTTTTTGAACTCTTAGTCTGTAAAGCAATGAATAGCTTCAAGGTCAAGCGCGGCATAGCAATAACAACTAACCACACTGGAGAGGGTCCCCTCAGTGTCCACTCCACGCATCTCTTCCACAGTTTCCTTGTATACTAGACTCTGAACGTTAGGAATCCAGAAGGGGCTATATGCTTTCTAACATTTATATTCTGATATTTTAAAAGCTACTTAATGAATCTGACACTATGTATTTTCATAGCAATTAATAAATTCTTAAGTGTCACGGCAGACATTATCCGGTTTGCACTTCACAAGTAGCTATGGGATAAAACTTATCACATTTGCCAGTTGTTCCCATTAAAAAAGGTCATTTTACTGATGATGCCAGACCTTCTTTTTCTGTATTTTATATATTATATTTAGTAAATCGTAAACATCCATTTAGATCATAACAGCTTCAGAGGACCAAATGAGTTTGTTTTCCCTTAGCAAGGGCTGAAGAACGTAACATTCAGTCCAGAGCTGGTGGAAATATCCAGGGAAGTCATGTGATACAAGACTTCTGTGACCTTCAGTTCCTTCACCTTAGCACGTGGCTTCTTAGTGATCTCCAAATGAGTCCTCTGTTCCCAGGTAAACCAGAAAAACAGACAAGAGGTGAGGGATGGAAGGCGAAGAGTGGGTGCTACCCGACCCTATCATTTATCTGACAATCTTAGGGGAATTGTAGACTGGATTTAGATGATTTTTGGGTCTTTCTGCCTTGCTCTGTCTTTTTCTGTCTCTCTGGCTCTGTCTTTCTCCCTGTCTTTGCCTTGTCTCTCCTCCCTATCCTCTTCTCCCCTTTGCTCCTCCTTCTTTTTCTAAGAGACTGCTTTACTCCTGATTCATTTGTTCTCAAATCATAAGACTAGATAAGGAGTGTCCGGACATTGAAAATGAGCACTAGGGTTTGAGAATCACCCTAAAAAAAGAGAGGAAGAGAGACAAAAATCATTCTATAAAGGCGAAGCTCTTGTCTCCAGAGATGAAAACCATTAAAATTTCAGTTTTCTAAGGAGGAAACTTTTTTTTTCTTAATCATCACTGATTCCAGTGGCCTATCTTTTAAGATAGATAAATAACTCCTATTTCTATTTATTCAAATAATAATATATCTCTAATTCTGGATGATTAATATACTGCATATTACATAGTGATTTTATATTATTTCTCTAGAAAGGTAATTTTGCATATAAAGGTGTGCTCTTGCTTAGGTTCATTGGGATTGGGTTTATACAAAGGGAGGCCAGCCACACTTTGTCTGTTGTCCTTTGCTTGTGTTGTCCTCAGACTCTGTCCCAGCGCATGCAATTTTGTTAAAGTGTAGAACACCAGAACTGCTCAAGATGGGTTAAATCAGGAGTGATTTTACCCTTTCATTAAAATCTCAAAAGCCTTGTTTTATGGGATAGCTACATTTTGGCATTTGAAGTCTCGATTTTTCCATGTGTTTGTATGAATATGTTTCATATCAGTATCATAGAATATGTCTTTTCAGAGTTCTTATCTATAATGTCTCCTCGGAAATCAATTCCCTACTTATTTCCTTATGACTTGGGGCTTCTTCTGCTAGCTCTACTGCTGGCCTGGAAATGAATCTAGGGTACTTTTCTGCTGCTCTGAATTTTTCAGATGGAGGGCCAGGGAAGGGCTGATGCTGATCTCTCACTGTTATCATTCTCCTTCCTTTCTGAGCCAGAGGGTATAGCCTAGGAAAATGCCAATCAGACCCTTTTAAAATTTCCATTCTCAGTGGATGTCGCTGAACTCCTGTTCCTTATTACCATCACTCGTCCACAGGAGGAAGTTGGGGATCTCATGTAGTAACACCTTTCCTAATAGGCGATTCTCTTTACCGACTTGCAGCAAAAGGACTTGGCCATTTGCATTTCACTTCAGTGAATTCTGCAGTCTCCCTGTTTCCCTAATGAGTTCTGAGGCTCCAGAAATCTTAAGGAAGACAAGAAGAACTGCTGTGGCCATGGGAATCCAAAAGGCAGACTCTTATGGCTATTGCTACCGAAATGAATAAAGAGGTTGTTTTCTGTATTCAAAGCTACATCAGACAGTTGTAACAGCTTGTAAGGACATCTTGATAAATTTCCTATGGTCATGTGCATTTTCTGTAACATAACTACTGCTGCTTCTGCACTGAACTGTAGTTTATGCCTTTGTATCTTTCTCCACACTCAAATTAATCTAGATTCAGAGAGTTGATGAATTTATGATTATGTTGAGAGGGGAATTTCGCAAAAACCTCTAGGAACCAAAAGATGATTCCCGGCTTTTTTTTTTTTTTGGACAAGTATTCATTTGAATGCCGACTCATGTTGAATATGCAAATGTCAATGTGTTTGGAGTTTAAATAAGCTTCCAGAGAAATACAGGAAGGCTGCTCACATTTATAGAACTACCAAACTGAAATAAAATTAATTCCTTCATTGAACCTCATAGTTCCTTCTTTTAAGATATTTTAAATAATGTTTATAATTATTCTTTGAACATTTTATAGAGATATACAATGCACCTTAATACAATCCATCCTCCTGCAGAAATTCCAATCACATCTCTCTTATACCTTTATGCCCTCTTTTAAGTTATGTGTTTATTTATTAATTAATAATAGTGATGATGATAATAATAATAATTATTATTCATTGAGTGCAATAATGCTACCTATATGGAAATGGGGGGCAACCTACTAATGGTGATACTCTAAATTTCAGGGTTTTAGAGGAAGCGACTCTCCTACTATAGAAGACATCAGTTGCCAGTGTCTTCGCAGCCAGGAGCAAGGCTTGGGAAGCTCCTCCCTGCTCCATGGTGGATTTTTTTTCACAGTAGTTATCATGCCACATGTGTCATTTGCTTAGTGTTCAAGACACCGATTCTCTGATTTTGATTATAAGCTGCTTAAACTGTCTTATACATGTTTGAATTTCCTCACTTTTCCAGTACTGAATTTTTTCTACCAAAGAGCCTCCCTGGGATGAATGCCTAAATCATGTTAAATAATAGAAAGAAGAAACATGAGCCAGGAAATCTGAGTTCAGTGCCCTTTAATGGTGATCAGGAGAATGACAAACTTAGAAGTATAAAAATGTCTCTAAAATTTGTTTTTCATTGACATTGTGTGACAGAGAAGGATTTAGTACACACACACACACACACACACACACACACACACACGTATATGAGATTTAATGAGAACATTGTGGATTTCAGAAATGGAGACAGCCTTTTATTTTATTTATTTATTTATTTATTTATTTATTTATTTAATTTTACTAGATATTTTCTTTATTTATATTTCAAATGATATCTCCTTTCCCAGTTTCCCCTCTGGAAAAAAAAAACCTGTTCCCTTCCCCCTCCCCCTGCTTACTAACCAATCCTCTCCCACTTATTGGCCCTGGCATTCCCCTATACTGGGGCATAGAACCTTCACAGGATCAAGGGCCTCTCCTCCCACTGATGATTGACTAGGTCATCCTCTGCTGCATATGCAGCTTGGGCCATGAGTCCTACCATGTGTATTCTTTGGTTGGTGTTTTATTCTCTGGGAGCTCTGAGGGTAACTAGGTAGTACATATTGCTGCTTAACGGGTTGTAAACCCTTCAGCTCCTTGGGTCCTTTCTCTAGTTCCTTCACTGGGGACCCTGTGCTCAGTCCAATGGATGGGTGTGAGCCTCTACTTCTGCATTAGTTGGGCACTGTCAGAGCCTCTCAGGAGACAGCTATATCAGGCTCTTGTCAGCCAGCACTTGGTGGCATCCACAATACGGAGACAGCCTTTTAAAAGCCCTGCCTGTATCTCAGGTAAGCTTCAGGACCACAGGTGGATATTTGAGCATCATGGGCATACACTTCTTAATAAGTCCATTAGAAGAGTTACACAGTTGAAGAAATGCATCAAGATGCAACTCCTGTCAAGCAACTTGCAAGTGACAGACAGATGGCAAGATGCTCAGTGTTTACATGTTACAGGCAGTGTGGGATGTGAGCAGTACACTGAGGTATGATGCTGTGGTAGAGAGCTATTCCCCAGCAGCAGTGTACCTTTAGGTTTTGTGACTGAAATGTATTGCTTTGTTTTCTGAATCAGCAGGCTTACTGTTTACTTCTATGTGAATGTTCAACAACTCTTGTGTTGCTTGATTCAGTGTTTTCCCTCTTCATTACTGTGGGAGAGCATTGGATGTGCAGTGGTCCATTCCTCTTTTCAATTATTTAATCTGTGAAGCATTGATCAAGTGTATCATTTAAAAGGGCTCTGTGCTAAAAATCTCTTTTTTGTTTTTTAAAACCAAGCATATAGCTTGTAACTTATATCAATGGCCTATCATCTCTTTTTTTGTTTGTTTGGTTTGGTTTGTATTATTTTACTTATTTACATTCCAGCCATTGCCCGCCCCTCCTGGTATCCCTTCTACAGTTTCTCATCCCATTCCTCTTTCCCCTTGCCTCCTAGGAGTGCTTTCCCTGCACCCTACCAGTCCTCCCTTTTCCTTGGAGTCTCAAGTCTATCAAAGGTTAGGCACAATTTTTCCCACTGAAGCCATACCAGGCACTCCACTGCTGTATATGTGCCAGGGGTCCTCTGACCAGCACATGTATGCTGCCTGGTTGGTGACTCAGTCTCTGGAGCTCCATGGGGTCTAGGTTAGTTGAGGGTGCTGGTCTTCCTATGGGATCACCCTCCCCTCTAGCTTCTTCAATCCTTCCCCTAATTCAACCACAGGAGTCCTTTGCTTCAGTCCAGGTTGGGTGTAAATATCTTCGTCCACCTCAATCAGCTGCTGGTCGGGTCTGTAAGCACATCATAGCATCAGTAAGAGTGTCAGAGCTTGGTGTGCCCCCATGAGATGGATCCCAGTTGGACTGGTCAACTGGGCGAAATATTATAAAATTATTATAAGATTGCCATTTCATCAGTCTCTTCTCCATTTTGTCCCTGCAGTTCTTTTAGACAGGAACAATTCTGGGTCAGAAATTTTGACTGTGGGTTGGTAACCTGATCCCTCCACCTGAGTTCCCTCTTTTCACCATTGTTCATTTTGGTTAAGATCACCCCTATTGAGTCCTGAGAGTCTCTCACATCTATGTTCTCTGGTACTTTATAAAGGGACCTCACCTCCCACTCCCCAAGGATGCATATTTCTATTCATTCTCCTGGCCCTCTGAACATCTCTCCTGTCCACATCCCCAAAACCCTATCCTGTTCCCCTTTTCCCCTCTGCCACCCCTCTCCTACACAGATCCCTTCCTCCCTCTGTCTCTTGTGATTATTTACTTCACCCTTCTAATGGGATTGAAGCATCCTTACCTGAGCCTTTTAGCTTGTTAAATTTCTTAAGTTCTGTGGGTTATATCCTCTGTATTCTATACATTTTGGCTAATATATGATTATCAGTGAGTACTTACCAAACATGTCCATTTGGGTCTGGGTTACCTCACTTAGGGTGATATTTTCTAGTTTCATCCATTTGCCTGTAAAATTCATGATGTTCTCATTTTTAATAGTTGAATAGTATTCCATTGAGTAAACACAAATGTAAACCACATTTTATGTTTATTCTACTCTTTGTTTGAGGGACATCTGGGTTGTTTTCAGCTTCTGGCTATTATAAATAAGGCTGCTATGAACATAGTGGAGAACTCGTCCTTGTGTTATGGTGGAGCATCCTTTGGGTATATGCCCAAGAGTGGAATAGCTGAGCCTACAGGTAAAATTATTTCAGGTTTTCTGAGGAACCACCAAACTGATTTCCAGAGTGGTTGTAGCAGTTTGCAATCCCATCAGTGATGTAGGAGCATTCCTCTTTGTCCATATTCTCACCAGCATCTGCTTTCGCTTGAGTTTTTTATCTTAGCCATTCTGGTTGGTATAATGAGGAATCTTGGAGTAGTCTTGATTTATACTTCCCTGATGACTAAGGACTTTGGGTATTTCTTTCAGTGCTTCTTGGCCATTTGAGATTCTTTTGTTATGAATTTTCTCTGTGTCCTAATTTTTAATTGGGTTATTTGGTTTTTTTAGAAGTTAACTTCTTGGGTTCTTTATATATTTTGGATACTCTAGCCCTCTATTGAATATAGAGTTAGTGAAAATTTTTCTTCAAACTTTAATTTTGCTTATTTGTCCTATTGATGGTGTGTTTTGACTTAAAAAAGATTCTCAGTTTCATGAGGTTCAATTTATCAACTATTGATCTTAGAGTGTGAGCCATTAGAGTTCTGTTCAGGAAATTTCTCCTTGTGCCAGTGAGTTTGAGGCTCTTTTCTCACTTTCTTTTTTATTAGATTGAGTGTATCTGGTTTTATGTTAAGATCCTAGATCCACTTAGACTTGAGCTTTGTGCAAGGTGATAAATATGGATCTATTTTCATTCTTTCACATACAAACCACCAGTTAGACCAGCACCATTTACTGAAGATGTTTTCCTTTTTCACTGTATGATTTTGGCTTTTTTGTCAAAGATCAAGTGTCCATAGGTATATTGGTTTATTTCTGGGTCTTAGATTTTATTGCACTGATCGACCTGTCTATCTGTGTATCAATACCACTCAGTCTTTAGCACTATTGCTCTGTAATACAACTTGAGGTCAGGGATAGTGATTCCCACAGAAGTTCTTTTATTGCTGAGAAATGTTTTGGCCATCCTGGATTTCTTTTTTTTTTTTCCATATGAAGCTGGGAATTGTGCTTTCCTTGTCTGTAAAGAATTGTGTTGGAATTTTGATGAGTATTGCATTGAATGTGTAGATTGCTTTTGGTAAAATGATCAATATCACTATGTTAATCCTACCAGTCGATTAGCATGGAAGATTTTTTCCATTTTCTGCTTTCTTCCGCAACTTATTTCCTTGGGGATTTGAAGTTCTTGTCATACAAATCTTCTACTTGTAATGGTTTATATATGCTTGGTGCAGGGAGTGGTGCTGTTAGGAGGTGTGGCTCTTCGGAGTAGGTCTGGCACTATATCATAAATAGCTCAAAGAGGAACATGAATTATACTACTTTGACTGGTTTTAATATCTTAGTAATTTGTAAACCATGTAATATAAACTTAGTAAAACATTTTCAATGAATAAATAACTTTTCTTCACAAAATTACTTAACAACAAAGGATTTTTTTTTTTGAAAAATCTTCTACAAGGAAACTTAAGGCAAACATAAGAAAATAAAAAAATCTATTTAATACAAATGGAACAGGTGATTTCCCATAATTTATATTGTTTTACTACTTTCTCAGCAACATAGACATCACCAATATTTCAAGTACCTGTCTGGCTATCTATTGGTTTATCTCTCTAATATCTTCTGTAAATAAAAAATTCAAAATAATTTCTTTTATTTTTTTGAGATTATAATACAATTGCATCACATCAATTCCCCTTTCCCTTTCCTCCCTTCAAACCTCCCATATACTTCTTCTTGCTTTTTATCAAGTCCATGACCTCTTTTTTCATTAGTTCTTTTTATATAAACATATATAAAAATATATGTAAAATCATGTATATATTTTTAAACATATAAGTACAACTTGATCAGTCTTAATAACCTTGCATGTGTGTATGTTTTCATTGATGACCATTTGATACTGGATGAACCAACTGGTGTGCTCTTCACTGGGGAACACTATGCCATCCATTTTCAGCATGCATGTTTGCAGCCATTTTTAGGTCACAGCTATCATAAATAGTCTGATCTTGTGATGTGTTCCATTTTCAGTTAACCTAAATAAAAGCTATAGACCATACTTTGTCCAGTGTTTCTATTTTTTGATGATTTATTTTGTTGTTAAACATAGATGACATTTCTAAATAAAACATAATCACATTACCTATATTATAAAGTATAAGCTTTCTATTTTCTTTAACTTCAGGAGAGCATTTTTATGAATCTGTTCAATTCCCTTACTATATCTTTTCTTTCATTTAGCTGAAAGAGAAGGAAAGGCATTGGTAATAACCATAATTTTTGGAAATTTTATGTTTACATATGACTTACACTAGAAGATAGGTATTCACATGTTTTCTGTAATTTTAGCTCAGAAAATGTCATATTATATGACATGTTGCTGATACACTAAAATATTTGCTGATCTAAGTCAGCTTGTGTTAACTTCTGATTTTTTTTTTGTCTTCACAAAAATGAAAGTGATTTGGGTCTAGGGAGATGGTTGAACAGTTAAAAGCATTCACTGCTCTTGCAGAGGTCTCGTGTTTTATTTTTAGCATCCACATGGCTGCTTTCAACTATCCGTAATTCAAATTCAGAGGATCCAAACCGTTCAGGAGTCTTTGGGCATCAAGCATGCCTATGGTGCGCAAATATGCGTGTAGGTAAAAAGCTTATGCATATATAACAATAAAAACAAATCCTTAGTTTGCTGCAGATTATGTTGCCTGTAACATTGAAGCTTTATCAATAGTTCCACCAAAATTAGTGTCCAAGTGTGGACTGAACATGGCTGACACCAGTGAATATACCAAGGTGGATAGAGAAAAGCCCATAAGGCCCAAACTCTACAAAAAGAATTGCAGGCAAATGAGGAAACCTGGAGTGGGAATGATAGTCTTCCCCGGGGAAAATCGTACCAACTGGTTATCCAAAGCCAAATATCAGCTCTAAAGCTATTCATACTTATAACATATGGACCCAACAGCTTAAATTTAGGACTATCTATGTACATGTAAATACATATATGCATGTAATAACAACAGATGAATAAGAGACAATGAATTTAAAGGAGAGTGGGCAGGGGTATATAGGAAGGTATGGAGGGCAGAAAGGAAAGGGAACAATGTTATAATTAAATTATCTCAGAAGTAAAAATGAAATGGAAAAAAAAACCCGAAAGTCTCAATCATCTGCTTCTTCAACATTTATTTCCTCTCTCTCCCTTCCTGCCTCCTTCCTTCCTAACCTTTGTCCCTCCATTAATTTTTCCCTTTCTTCTCTCATAGCTGGGTGGATATTGAGCATCCCCAGCTGGCTTTGACTGCACAGCCCTCTTGCTTGAGACTGGCCAGTGCTGTGATTGCAAGTGTTCCCACTGGGCTGGTTTGTTTGTTTGTTTGTTTTTCTGTTTATCCTAATTAATTGTATAAAACACAGTTTTGTGTAGTCTTTTTGTGACATTCTTCTTCTTCTTCTTCTTTTTTTTTTTTTTTTTTTTTTTTTTTTTTTTTTTTGACTAACACTAACGTGTCTTTTATTTCTTTTTCTTTCTGTGGACTCTTTTCTTGTTTTTTATTAGATTTTTCTTTATTCACGTTGCAAATTTTATCCCCTCCAACCCTCTCCATCCAATCCCCCCTCTGTCTGCTCACTAACCTTCCTGCTCCCGCTTCCCTGTCCTGACATTCCCCTACACTGGGGCATCAAGCCTTCACAAGACCAAGGGCCTCTCCTCTCACTTATGTCCTACAAGGCCATCCTCTGCTATATATGTGGCTAGAGTCATGCATCCCTCCATGTGTACACTTTGGTTGGTGGTTTAGACCCTGGGAGCTCTGGGGGTACTGGTTGGTTAATATTGTTGTTCTTCTGATGGGGCTGCAAACCCCTTTAGTTCCTTGGATTCTTTCTCTAGCTTCTCTATTCAGGACTCTGTGTTCCCTAAGGCTGCTAGGATCATAGTGAGCATGTATCCTTATTACATGTTGGAGCATCTACTCTATATATCTGCAAGAGTGGTATAGCTGTGTCCTCAGGTAGTACTATATACAATTTTCATCAATGGATGGCTGTGAGCATCCACTCCTATATTAGTCAGGCACTGGCAGAGCCTCTCGGGACACAGCTATATCAGGCTCCTGTCAGTAAGCACTTGATGGCATCCACAATAGTGTCTGGTTTGGGTAACTGTATATGGGATGGGCAGTCACTGGATGGCCTTTCCTTCAGTTTCTGCCCCAAATTTTGTCTCTGTATTTCCTACCATGGGTATTTTGATCCCCCTTCTAAGAAGGACTGGAGTATTTACACTATGGTCTTTCTTCTTCTTGAGAGTCATGTGCATCTTGGGTATTCCAAACTTTAATATCCACTTATCAGTGAGTGCATGCCATGTCTGTTCTTTTGTGATTAGGTTATCTCACTCAGGATGATACTTTCTAGTTTCATCCATTTACCTAAGAACTTCATGAATTCATTGTTTTTAATAGCTGAGTAGCACTTCATTGTGTAAATGTAAATGGATACATTTTCTGTATCCATTCCTCTGTAGAAGGACATCTGGGTTGTTTCCACCTTCTGGCTATTATAAATATGGTAGCTAGGATCATAATGGAGCATGTGTCCTTATTACATGTTGGAGATTCTACTGTATATATCTACAGGAGTGGTATAGCTGGGTCCTAAGGTAGTACTATGTACAATTTTCTGAGGAACTGCAAAACTGATTTCCAGAGTTTTTTGTACCAGCTTGCAATCCCACCAGCAATGGATGAGTGTTTCTTTTTCTCCAAATCCTGGACAGCATCTGTTGTCATCTGAGTTTTTGATCTTAACCATTTTGACTGGTATGAGGAGGAATCTCAGTGTTGTTTTGATTTGCATTTCCCTGACAACTAAGGATATTGAACATTTCTTTAGGTGCTTCTCAGCCATTAGGTATTACTCACTTAAGAATTCTTTGTTTTGCTCTGTATCCCATTTTTAATAGGGTTAATTGGTTCTCTGGAGTCTGACTTCTTGAGTTCTCTGTATATATTGGATATTAGTCTCTATCAGATATAGGATTGGTAAAGATCTATTCCCACTCTGTTGGTTGCCGTTTTTTCCTATTGTCAGTGTCCTTTGCCTTACAGAAGCTTTGCAATTTCATGAGGTTGATTCTTGATCTTACAGCACAAGCCATTTGCATTTTTTTCAGAAAATATTCCCTGTGCCCATGTGCTCGAGGCTCTTCCCCACTTTCTCTTCTTTTAGCTTCAGTGTACCTGGTTTTATGTGGAGGTCCTTGATCTATTGGACTTGAACTTTGTACAAGGAGATACGAATGAGTCATTATGTATTCTTCTACATGCTAACCACCAATTGAACAAGCACCATTTGTTAAAAATGCTGTCTTTTTTCAACTAGATGGTTTTAGCTCCTTTGCCAAAGATCAAGTGACCATAGGTGTGTGGTTTATTTCTGGGTCTTCAATTCTATCCCATTGATCTACCTGCCTGTCTCTGTACTGATACCATGCAGTTTTTAATCACAATTGCTCTGTAGTAAAGCTTAAAGTCAGGAATGGTGATTCTACCAGAGGCTCTTTTATTGTTGAGAATAGTTTTCCCTATCCTGGGTTTTTTGTTATTCCAGATAAATTTGCAAATTGCTCTTTCCACGTCTGTGAAGAATTGAGTTGGAATTTTGATAGGGATTGCATTGAATCTGTAGATTGCTTTTGGCAAGATGGCCATTTTTACTATATTTGTCCTGCCCATCCATGAGCATGAGAGATCTTTCCATCTCCTGAGATCTTCAGTTTCCTCTTCAGAGACTTGAAGTTCTTGTCATACAGATCTTTCACTTGTTTAGTGAGAGTCACAGCAAGATATTTCATATTATTTGTGATTATTGTAAAAGGTTTTGTTTCCCCAGTTTCTTTCTCAACCTCTCTATCCTTTGAGTAGAGGAAGGCCACTGATTTTTTTGAGTTAACTTTGTATCCAGTCACTTTGAAGAAGTTGTTATTAGGTTTAGGAGTTCTCTGGTGGAATTTTTTGGGTTGCTTAATTATACTATCATATCACCTGCAAATAGTGATATTTTGACTTCTCCCTTTCCATTTTGTATCCCTTTGATCTTTTTTTGTTGTCTAATTTCTCTGGCTAGGACTTCAAGTACAATATTGAATATGTAGGGAGAGAGTGGGCAGCCTTGTCTAGTCCCTGATTTTAGTGGGATTGCTTCAAGTTTCTCTCCATTTAGTTTGATGTTGACTACTGGTTTGCTGTGTATTGCTTTTACTATGTTTAGGTATGGGCCTTGAATTCCTGATCTTTCCAGGACTTTTATCATGAAGGGATGTTGGATTTTGTCAAATGCTTTCTCAGCATCTGATGAGATGATCATGAGGTTTTTTGACTTTGAGTTTGTTTATATAGTGGATTATATTAATGGATTTCTGTATATTGAACCATCCCTGCATATTGAACCATCCCTGCATATTGAACCATCCCTGCATATTGAACCATCC
>NW_022196912.1:18332517-18339546 GCF_008632895.1 Mastomys coucha | reverse complement strand
AGTTTGATTATTTCCTGCCATCTACTCCTCTTGGTTCTATTTGCTTCTTGTTCTAGAGCTTTTAGTTGTGCTGTCAAACTGCTGGTGTATGCTCTCTTCAGTTTCTTTTTGGAGGCACTCAGAGTTATAAGTTTTCCTCTTAGCCCTGCTTTCATTGTATACTATAAGTTTGGGTATTTTGTGCTTTCATTTTCATTAATCTCTAAAAAGTCTTTAATTTCTTTATTTCTTCCTTGACCAAGTTGATCATTGAGTAGAATGCTTTTCAGCTTCTACATGTATGTGGGACTTCTATTGTTTATATTGTCATTGAAGACCAGCCTTAATCCATGATGATCTGATAGGATGCATGGGATAATTTCAATCTTCTTGTATCTATTGAGCCCTGTTTTGTAATCGATTATTTGGTCAGTTTTGGAGAAGACGCCATGAGGTGCTGAGAAGGTATTTTGTTTTGTTTTAGGATAACATGTTCTATAGATATCTGTTAAATCTATTTGGTTCGTAACTTCTGTTAGTTTCACTGTGTCTCTGTTTAGTTTGTGTTTCCATGATCTGTCCTTTGCTGAGAGTGGGGTGTTGAAATCTCCCACTATTATTGTGTGGGGTACGATGTGTACTTTGATCTCTAGTAAAGTTTCTTTTATGAATGTGGGTGCCCTTGCATTTGGAGGATAGATGTTCAAAATTGAGAGTTCATCTTGGTAGATTTTACCTTTAATGAGTATGAAGTACTCTGAGTTAGTGTCTGTCTTTGTCACTAAGTTGATTTCCTGTATGCAGCAAAATATTGGGTTCTGTTTACGTATCCAGTCTGTTAGTCTTTGTCTTTTTATTGAGAAATTAAGTCCATTGATGTTAAGAGATAGTAAGGAAAAGTGATTGTTGCTTCCTCTTATTTTTGTTGTTAGAGGTAGAATTATGTTTATGTGACTATCTTCTTTTTGGTTTGGTAAAAGAAGATTACTTTCTTGCTCTTTCTATGGTGTAGTTTCCCTCCTTGTGTTGGAGTTTTCCTTTTATTATCCTTTGAAGGGCTGGATTTATGGAAAGATATTGTGTGAATTTGGCTTTGTGATGGAATACCTTGCTTTCTCCATCTATGGTATTTGAGAGTTTTATTGGGTATAGTAGCCTTGACTGGCATTTGTGTTCTCTTATGGTCTGTATGACATCAGCCCAGGATCTTCTGGCTTTCATAGTTTCTGGTGAGAAGTCTGGTGTAATTCTTATAGGTCTGCCTTTATATGTTACTTGGCCTTTTTCCCTTACTGCTTTTAAAATTCTTTCTTTGTTTTGTGTATTTGGTGTTTTGATTATTTTATGATGGGAGAAATTTCTTTTCTGGTTCAATCTATTTGGAGTTCTGTAGGATTCTTGTATGTTCATGGGCATCTCTTTCTTTAGGTTAGGAGAGTTTTCTTCTATAATTTTTTTGAAGATATTTATTGGCCCTTTAAGTTGGGAGTCTTCACTTTCTTCTATTCCTATTATCCTTAGGTTTTGTCTTCTCATTGTGTCCTGGATTTCCTGGATGTTTTGGGTTAGGAGCTTTTTGCATTTTGCATTTTCTTTTACTATAGTGTCAATGATTTCTATGATATTTTCTGCCTCTGAGATTCTCTCTTCTATCTCTTGTATTCTGTTGATGATATTAGCATCAGAGCATCCAAAGCCTGTGGTGATGCATGGGTGGGTCCACAGACTTGTTGCCAGGGCAACAGTCACCATATTCCCAGAATCCATTGGGCTCACCTCCCACCTTTACCTGTGGCCACTATGTCAAAACCCATATATATACAGGGAACATTCCTCCATCTTGCTCTCTCTCCCCCTCCTCTCTTTCCGCACTCCTGCCCTCTCTCTCCCTCTCACACGTGGAACTGTTTGGGCCTAGTGTGTGGTATGTTCTTACGAGACCCAGTGTTCTAACACATCAGATGATGCTTGCATCTATAACTCCTGATATCTTCTGGGTTTTCTATCTCCAGAGTTGTCACCCTTTGTGATTTCTTTATTGTTTCTACTTCCCTTTTTTAGATCTTGGATGATTTTATTCAATTCCTTTAGCTGTTTTGCTGTGTTTTCTTGTACTTCTTTAAGGGATTTTTGTGTTTCCTCTTTAAGGGGTTCTACTTGTTTACCTGTGTTTTCCTGTACTTCTTTAAGGGAGTTATTTATATCCCCCTGAACGTCCTCTGTCAGCATCATGAGATATGATTTTAAATCCCCATCTTGTTTTTCTGGTGTGTTGGGATATCCAGGACTTGCTGTTATGGGAGAACTGGGTTCTGAATGAGGCCATGCAGATTTGGTTTCTGTTGATAAGGTTCTTGTACCTGCCTTTTGCCATCTGGTTATCTCTGGTGTTAGTTGGTCTTGATATCTCCGGCATGAGCTTGTCCCTCTTATGGGCCTATAAGCCTGTGTCAGCACTTCTGGAAGACCAATTTTCTCCTGTCAAGTCCTGTGCACAGAGGATTATGTAATAGCCCCAGCTCCTGGGAACAAATGGAGGCAGGGAGAACCCTGTCCCAGCTGCTGTGCTACTTCTGTGGCCTGTGAACTCCTGGCTGGTCCCACCTTAGATCGTCCATGACATTCTTCAAACACAAACACACACATACACACACACACACACACACACACACACACACAGATGCCATTTAAGTCTTAGCTTCTAAATGAATTTAGAACCACAGTACATATGATGCAAAATGACTTTATAAAAGAAAATGAATTTTCATATAATTCTGGTTCTGCATAGCCCTGAAAATCTATTTTTTTCTTAAATGTGTGATATTTTTATGGGATTTTCAACATTTGTTTTTTTGAGGGGACTACGTAAATGAGTATATCATCCACTATCATCTTACCTGAATTACCCAATCTCATGTTGTTATTGTGTAGGCCTTAGACAACACTTTTACTTATGGATCATTTCTAGTTGCTGCAAAGCTGTTTCGAGTTGAGCTTGGTTGCCTATGCATATTATTACATATTTATTTATTTTTTGTTGTTTTTCTTCCCAAGTAACATCAAAGAACAAATTGAAAATCTTACCTTGGTTTCTGTCCTCCTCAGAAACCCTGCTTTCTTGGTAATTCCTGAAGAGAACATTCTCCTGAAGTCCCTTCCCTGTCTCTCAGTCACTGAAAACAGGACTGCTTCCTTTCAAATATCATCTCTCAGAATTCTAATTGTTTTACTTCTATAGTCAGTGTCCTTGATATTCTTTTGGGAAACCTTAAATAAACAAATACCACTACTAATTGCCATAGGTATGTAAATAACATGTGTCTATGGCCAATACCTGTAGTTAGAGCCAACACCTCTTTTCTGTATAAGGATCAGGATGGCTAGTTCCTTATTTGTTATGTACTTTATTTTTGAGATTCTTCATTATTTCTTCAACTTTGATTTGGCCAAGCTAAGCACATGCTCATGTTCATTGGCAAGATTCTCATTTCTTTGTGTCCTGGTCCAGTGTTAGAATGAACTAGGTATACAGAGAGATCTACACAGACCCAAAGCTAGGCATTTGGACTTAAAGCACAGATGATGGGGAGCAGAGTAATGGGAAAAAAAGAACAAGAAATAAAAATAGGTACAATGTTTTGCTTAAATTCTTCCAGAAGAATTTTGGAGAACGGATTAGAATGAGTGACAAATGGAAGCTTCCCGTACATCCATATACAATTCGTTAGAAAGACTTTTTACCAGATGTATTAGTTAGGTCCTCTAGAGTCACAGAACTTAGGGAATCTCTCTATATATCAAGAGAATTTATTGTGATGATTTTCAATATGTAGTCCCACTAACCCAACAATGGGCAGTTATGAATTGGAAGTCCAAGAATCTAGTAGTTGCTCAGTCCCATGAGGCTATTTGTTTGAGCTGGTCTACTGTAAAAGTAGCTTCCAACAGAAGTACTGGCAAATAAGTTCAAGCAGTTGAAAAGGAGTTGAGCCTTCCTTCTTCCAATGCCCCTATGTAGGCCTCCAACATGAGCCTTCCTTCTTCCAATGCCCCTATGTAGGCCTCCAACATGAGCCTTCCTTCTTCCAATGCCCCTAGGTAGGCCTCCAACATGAGCCTTCCTTCTTCCAATGCCCCTAGGTAGGCCTCCAACAGAAGGTGTGGCTCAGATTAAAAGTGTGTACCACCATGCCTGACCTGGGACTTGCTTTGTCCCAGGTTGGCCTTGAACTCAGAGATCTGCTTGCCTCAGGCTCCTGGGATTAAAGGTGTATACTACTTTGCCTGGGCCTAAGCTCTTCATGGCTACTATGCTTCAAGATTTCCATGTCGAGATCCAGGTCAGAAATTTGTATCTTCCAGCCTCAAGATCTGAATAATAGTTGTGCCCTCCAATTCTGGATTGTAGTTCTTTCCAGATATATTTAAGTTGGCAACCAGGAATAGCCATTACAGGAGATAAAAATCAACTTTCAGAAACCCAAGGGACACTTTTGAGATTGGATATTTAAACTAATATGGCCATAATAAAATTAGTATTCTTCATAATAGCCAATGCTTTGATATTAAATAAAATTTAAAAATTACTAATCTTTTTGTCTTTCAATACATTTTATTTAAAAAATCCATTTTATAATGGAAAGTGGACATAGAATACATATGCCAATGTCTAGTGGAGTGGTCCTGGAAACTTACTTTCTAAGGTGGTGGATAGGGCCTGTGTTTTCCCCTTTATATGAACTAGTTCCAGATACTGCAATTATATACCTGAACATGGGTTATGTGATGCTTCATTTTCCTGTGGTATGCCTACCAACTGTGCCATAAACATCTTCACACCAGATAGAGTTTTTATATTCTTGAAATTGTTTTACAACCCAAACTCAAATAACTTTCTCTGACAGGAAATTTGAAGTCACCCCTCCCCCCCCCATTTTCTCTTTAACAGGTTTATAGTCAGTTTGCCTCACAAATATGAAACCACAATACTAACAGCCTATAAATGCTTGTTCTACAGAGAGTGTGTGATCTGAGTCTGTTTTAAAAATCAAACAAATAAAAGCACAGAGCCTTATGCCCTGGAATGTTGCTAGTGTCCTTCCATCCTGAGCTCCATAAAGCCCTAGCTGGTGACACAGATGGAGAATGTATGGGAAAGAAATAGAACAATCTGATTTTTTTCAATCTTTGAAGGTGCTACGATGCATCTGCTATCTCTACTTGTGAGTGTTCTTTTAACTAATTTCTTAGGCTGGGCTGACATTGTATTGGGTTTATGTATATTTTCTAATTACTCTTTGTAGAGAAGGTAAAACAAGCTTATTTTTATCTTCACTAAAAGCCTGAAAGTTTAGAGATGTACAAAATTTAAGTAACTTTTTAAAGTTCATGTTGCAAATGTTAGAAGTACACATTTTGTCCCATTATTTCACATAAGACCTGGGGAGGATCACTGAGGAAGACCATTGTTCTTATCGAGCTTACAACTTACAGGTAGAGAAAGATTCAGTTGGGGAAAAGATTAAAACAAACAAACAAACAAACCCCCACCCAAAACCCAGCATACATTAGTGGGAAATCCAAGTCTGCAGTGAAAATGAGACTGGGTAAAGGGGGAAGGAGTAAAAGGTAGTTCTCCCATGCTTTTTCTTGGTAATTTCCTTTTTCCTTATCTATTCTTCTTGTCTTTCTCACTTACTTTATAGTTTTATCTACTTGTTCAGTGGAGGAAAAGTATAGGACTTATAATTTTGCATGTTTGTAAAAATTCAGTGTTTGTCATTTAGTTCAAGATCTGACGTGTAGAGGTTGGAATGACTCTGCCCTCAACAATAAAAATCCAGATAAACTGTATTACAGCTATGAAAAGTGAGGCTATAGGTAAAAATATTGTTCTGAAATATACAGAGATAGGATTAAACATCACCAGGGCTGAGATCTCCTGAAAAAGAGCAGAGGTCCCCAGAACAGAAATAGGTGGGAACTGTCTATTCTGGAGATCCTGGAGTCTGGATGTGTGCTTATTGGAAAGCTAAAACTTTTTGGACCTTGTCTTAGTTAGAGTTTTACTGCTGTGTACAGACACTATGTCAAAGGCTACTCTTATAAGGACAACATTTCATTGGAGCTGGCTTACAGGTTCAGAGGCTCAGTCTATCATCATTAAGGCAGGAGAATGGTAGCTTTCAGTAAGATGTGGTGAAGGAGGAGCTGAGAGTTGTGCATCTTCATCTAAAGGCAGATGTGAGAAGACTGGCTTCTAGGCAGCTAGGATGAATGTTTTAAAGACCATGCCTACAATAAGACACTTCCTCCAACAAGGCAACAGCTACTCTATCAAGGCCACACTTCCAAATAGTGGCACCCCCTGGGCCAAGCGTATCAAACTACCACAGGACTTAATCTTGTATATCTAGGAGGGATCATCATTTTTGTGTGCCTAATCTCTTGTATTTCCAGTAGTTTCTGAAATAAAAGTTCAGATAACAAAATTATCTGTTTCATGTAGTAATGTAATTTAATCAGTTTAAAGTATGTTCTGAGTTCTCTAAAGTAAATAAATCTTCTATTCCTGAGTTCAGTGACACAAATAAAGGAAATTAAGCAGGTACAGCCACTCTGGTTCATATGGAGGAAAGGACAAGACTGGTAAGCAGTTTTGAAATAACTCAAAGACTCAACCCCACTGAATGCATCAGAAATGCATTCCTCAATGCTTTAACACCACATCAACAGGTTTTTCATATGTTAGTATAGTCAACCTAGAGAAATGTGAGATACGGATCCTATTTCAGAAATCCTCAGAGAAACACACAAACAATAGAATATAAAAAGCAAGTAGATACTTGTTGCAGGTACCAGAGAATGTTGGAGACTTGGCCCTCTATCTACAATAGTTATCAAGGATAACCCAGTTCTCATCCAGGTCTAGACTAGGACTTTAAGATATCAGATAACTTAGTTTCTTTTAATTGATAAAAATGGTATAGTTAGCTTACAAGAACATATTTAAGTATTAAGATTCAACCTTAGTAGACAAAAAAAAAAAAA
>NW_022196912.1:18318890-18332216 GCF_008632895.1 Mastomys coucha | reverse complement strand
ACAGAGACAGAGAGACAGAGAGACAGAGACAGAGAGACAGAGAGACAGAGAGACAGAGAGACAGAGACTGAGAGAGAGGGAGAGGGAGAGGGAAAGAGAGAGGCAGTGAGAGGGAAAGGGAGAGAAAGGGAGTCCAAATGTGAGGTGTTCATTAAATCCCCCTTCCAGAGCTTAGTGAATGCTGTTGAAGAGAAGGCAGAAAGAGTCTAAGAGCCAGAGGGGATAAAGGACAAGAGAACAAGGCCTTCTGAATCATCTAAGCAAGGTGTACACAAACTCACAGAGACTGAAGCAGCAAGCATAGGGCTTACACAGGTCTGCACCAGGTCCTCTGTGTAGATATTATAGTTTTAGTTTAGTTTTTTCTTTATGGAACTCTTAAGTGTGAGAATGAGATGTCTGTGAATGTTGTGCCTGCACATTGTGTAGCTGTGTCCAACTTCAACATAAAAGGTTTTGCTTCATCTTATTATATTTTATTTTGTCATGCTCTTTCCTAATGAGAGACAGAAAGAGAGAGAAAGGGGGGAGGGGTATAGATCTGGGAGGAGTAGAGGATGGGGGAACTACAATCAGGATGCATTGTATGGGAAAGGATCGATTTTCAATAAATGGAAAACATGAAATTTGTAACTACACAATATATAAGGGAGGCAAAACAGGGTGAGTCATTTCTCTAGGAGAGTCAAGACACCACAGTGGTTTTGGAGATTACAAATTCCAATTTAATGTAACACTATATGAATATAAATGTTTCCAGAAAATAATATGACATCACATATGTTTATATAAAATAAGGAAAATTCTTATAATATTGCTGTGCATCACAAGGTGGTACTGGTTATAACTATCTATGATGTTGGTGGAGTATGAGATCACATATTTCTGAAGAAAATGCAGCTGAAGTAATCATCTGTAATTCTTTCAAATTTGCAGTCTCTGTGGGAAGTGCATGAAAGGTCTTATTCTCATAGCTTTGTTTTCTGTCACATCTCACACAGTACCTAGTTATGAATTCTTTGTGCTCTTGGTTTCTTCCAAAGTTTTAGTAAAGTACAAATTAATATTTTATTATCTCTCAAGTGCTTGTTCTGTGATGAAATTTACAATGCTCCTGTAGTTGGCTTTGTACATGCTTGGCTCTGTTGTGGTAATTGCTGCACATGATTGATGGTGCAGGAGCTCAGGGCAAAAGAAAAAGGAAAAGAGAATATGAAATGCAGTGTCCGCATCACTATACTTCGTTATTCAGGTTTCATGATGGCTTCAAAAAATACTTTGGACAATCAACCATTACACTATATTAAGTGATTGTTGATCAAATGAAACAAAAATGTATCAGATGCAAAAGTAGCATTGAGTAAAGACTTACAATTTTTAATATTAGATGTGAACGCATAATATCTACAAGAAACTGTCTGTTTACTGGTTTCCTTATTATGTGTAATGGACAAAATAATAAGAGGGATGCCAAGAATTTAACCAAGAGCTTGTATCACAAAGATATTTGCTTTCTGGGAGAATACGTGTGTATATAAGAAGTGGCTAAAAAATAAACAGAACAGAATGGAATAGGATCAAAAATAACAGATAGGCTTTATCAAGTATTTGCAATATTCAACCCATCATGCCTTTTAATTCAGACTTCTGGTAAAGTGGATGCTATTCTTTGCAATTTGTATATAGAGAAAGTGAGGCTTAGAGGTGTGTGAAGTAGCTTGCTCAAGGTAATAGAACTCCAAAGTAGCAAAGACAGGATATGGTGTTCCAGGCAGGCTTCATTCCCAGTCTGCATGTGGGTTTACAGTGCAGTGTGGTTAAGAAAGCAGCTTCTGCTTAGAGCTACTGGGATCCTGAGGGCTTGAGAACTGAAGCTGCTAAAATGGTTGTTAGTGATAAGACATGATTGCTTTCCCACTTTTCTCCCTCTCAAAAGAAATGCACAATTCTCATATCATGGTGAGATTAAATACGTTCAGAAGGGAACCCAGGCCTCTTATCTTCACTACTTATTTATCATCCCTAACTCCAAAGAAAAAAGACCCCAGCAAACTACCACCCAATACCATTTAGCTCCCTTAAGACTTGTTCCTCCCAAATCTTAGTATTTACTCAGCTCCTTAGATCCTTTAATCCAAGCTTTACCTCAAGAGCACAGACATCTCTACTGTCAGCAGAAATTATTTATTCCTCTTTATAAATTATTAATTTAACTTTATGGCTCAGAACTATCTCATGAATTTTGTTATCATGAATTAGTAATAATTCTGTATGTCTGTACAATGCTTTATAATGCTCTTCCATATAAATTATCTTATTTAATTTTCATAACCATCTAGTGTCTTAAGGAACTTTGATATTAATATCCCAAATTTAGCCATGAGGAATTGAAGACTTAGAAAAGTTCAAGCAACTGTTTTAAGTTCATATGGCTAAGATATGTTGGTTTGAGCTTATAATTTATCCAGACTATTATTTCTGCTTCCCACCATTAGATGCTTCACAGAGTTGAATGCTTGGAAAAAAAATTGAATTTTTATCAGCACAGAGATGATAATCACAGATGAAAAAAAGATGAATGCACCAGGGTACAGCAACCAAATGAGGTCTGTGTCATGGGTCCCATTGTAGCATCCTTGATTAGTTGTTATTATGAGAAATACATTAGAACTACACTGTGATAAAATAAGATATGAGATATGCCAGTAGCATTGGAGGAGATGGGAGGAAGGGATTAACTGGGAGCAAAAACTACAATCAGTATATATAGCGTGAGAAAAGAATCTATTTTAAAAAGATGTTGTGATACATTGTCATTCTAGATTCAGAGGATAAGGGACATGGGAAATTTGGATGCCTTCAAGGGTTTTAGAGGAAACGAGACAAATATTGAGGATACTAGCAATAACACATGCTTACAAAAGGAACTGAGTTAGTGTTTCTCACCTTTCTTCCTGTGATATCATTTGATTCGCAAGAGGGCTATCCACAAGGGAAAAAATGGTCACATTAGTATAAACTTGAAAGAGTTTGAATTATATTATTTTATCAACCTCAAGCATTTATTGTCACCTTCTTAGGGTAAACACAGAAGCAGAAAATAGGGGTCCAAACCCAGCAGACATGGAAACTGAGAGATTGTCTCATAAAGGTGCTAGACAATGAGACGCGTAAGAAACAGACCTGGAAGCAGTGGTCAAAGCTGCAAGAAGAAAGGACAGAGACTTCAAGTAGGATCAAGAAATTGGGTCAATAAATAGTTTTTTTAAACAAGAAAATTGGGTTAACAACAATTAGAACATTCATAGCAGTGGTACCAGACAGGATAATGTTACAAAGGGATTTGGAGGAAAGAGTTTAAAGAAGTTGACTGCTACGGATCTACTACCATTCATTACTCAGAAGGTGTATAGCACGTGATAACTTCTTGTTCCTTTAATGTAATGGGAAAAAAAAGCCAAAGACTTTAGAATAATTTGTAGGATTCATTCTCAAAGATGCTGATATCAATAATTTTTTAGAAAAAGAATTATATTTGGAATGGATTCTTGTTCTCTTGTTGAGGCTGAACATAAACTCTTGGGCTCATTTGATACTTTTACATTAATCTCCCAAGTAGCTGGGACTATAGGCATGTACTACTATGACTGACAGAAAATATATACATATTTCAGGCCAAGCAAAGTTTAGAAGTTTTGTAGGAAACACATATTGCAAAATATTGAAAGTATCTACAAACCACACCAGGGGAGACACCTGGCAAAGACAAATGTTTAGTAGCTTAAGTAAGCTGCCTGCTTTTAAACACATAGTAATGGGCAAATTTTAGAATATTGCATTGAGTCAAAATTTTGCTAGCTCATCACTCATGTTCTCTGTTCTTATTTCTTTACTTCTGAGGATATTTACATGAAATAGAATATTTTTTTAAATTTCTTTTATTCCCTCTCCCATTTTTCCTTTACCTGAAGCCATAATCGTATTTCCATAGGAATAAATTATAATTTGCCAAACAAAGGATTACAGCTTTGGAAGGATAATTAGATGCTAGGAAATAAAGTTCCACAATGAAGTCATGTTTGTAATATCAAATTGTTTTTGTTATACACAATGAACAATGATGAAAATGTCTGCTGAATATGACATGTTAAGAGGATGATTGTAATACTCTGGAAGAATTTCTTTCATCTAAAATTTTTGTTATATATAGATTTACACAGAATAGGGTGGATTAGTTCTGTCATAGAGAGTTCACACAATAGATATTTCTTTCCTTGCTGAAATTACTTCTGTAATTTATTTTGTGTGGTTGCTGTCATTATTGTTACTGAGATTTCATTTGGATACAGGAATAGGATGTCAAAATGCCATTGAATGACATGTGTCTTCACGACACTCATCTCTGAGTTAATAAAATCTATGTAGTATTTCAGTTTAATCTACTTACTCCAAAAAATCAAGAATTCCATTCAAATTTATAGGAAAAAGAAGTGGACAAGCAGTTTACCACACTCCTCTCCTGACAGTCTCACTTTTCCTAGAGTTTTATAGTAATGACAAGAACATGGGTTTTGTCCCGCCTTGGAGTTCATCTTTTCATAAGTGTAGTCTGATGAGCAAAGATGTGATTCCCAGAACAGAAATAAAACAAAACAAGCTAGTTACAGCACTACACATCTGTATTTCCAGCACGCTCAAAGTGAGATCAAAGGTGGAAAGAAACACACCAAAAATCTAGATGCTCTCAGGCTAAATAGGCTGGAGTATGTAGCATGGTGGCAGTAAGGCAAAAGGTACTGCCTCAATAAAGAAGTGGAAGGTAAGAAAGGACATCTAAATGTCTTCTGATCTCCACAGGCATGCGTGCACCTACAGTCATACATCACGTACACACATGCACATGCATACATACACACAGACAGAGTTTAAAACAGTGACTTCTGTAGAAACTATTGTTCTACTATATAGCAAATAAAATCCATGCCTATGCAGGGAAATGGTAGGTATGGGACTCCTATAGATGGGTTTGTTTATAATTGCAGAGCTTAGCATAATGACCTCTATACAAAAGTTGAGTATATGTGATTGATGAAGGAATGACTGAAAGTGACCATCAGATCCTAATGAAAGGAGATCAGCTGTGTTCAGAGTGGTATGGCCATAGACAGAGCCTTATTAGGTCAGGTGCTAAAAGAAGGCATTTTTATGCGTTTGTGGCTATAGAAAAGCCTCTCTCTTTGCCACCTTCTCTCAGGCTAAGAGGGAAACTTATAAACAACTGCTTCCTTCAGGCTATGGTAGCATGGGTATTTTCCACTGTAACTGTGGATCATCTATACAGCCCACTTGGTTCTTGCAAAGTGTGTCTCCAAACCATCTCTTCGATGAGCATCAGCCAACCTTGATCCAATTTCTTCTGATTTATAAGAATGTGTTTCCGCAGTAGTCTTCCTTTTTTGCTGAGGCATTCCAATGCATGTGTGGAAGCCAGAGGTGTGTGCTTGTTTGTAACTACTGTTTGGATGAGCCTTTAGGTGATTTTGCACCCAAGCTGGTCAGTCAGTCAGGTAGAGAACCTATCATCTTAGGAGAGAGACAATCTTATTTCTAATTTTCTTTACTGAATGTTATGTCACAAAATACTTAGTTTTCCTGTTGACTACATTTCTCTCAGAAGGGGAGCTAACATATCGCCATTCTTGTTGAAATATCATTATGGATTGAAGGTCCTGACATCCCAGTGGAATCATTTTAGAAAGACTGGTATTTTTTTATACAATACCTCTGGGTCCAATCCAGTCATGGGCACTCATTTTAGGAGATCAGAAGAATTAAAAACTATTTATTTTCAGAACAAGTCTCCAGCAACTTTACGCTCACAAGTTTGTGGCTCCAGATCTGCTAAAGCTGGAGTCAGAATCTGAACTGTTCCTCTTCACCTTTCTCACAGGATTTATGGGGCATTGTGGATGCCCACATCTGTGTCACTAAGTCTCAGAGTCCTTGTTTCTGAAAGTTGTCTCTCGCTTTCACATGTTTGCTATGTATTTCGTGATCAAAAAGATTATAGGAGTCAACACACATGAATAAAAAACTACACTGGTTCAAGTTGTTCCTGACACTGGTGACTGCTAGTCAGGGGAGACCCCTTGATGACCAAAGATAAAAACATCCCTATGCCTCTCTGCAGTAATCTTTCTAAGTTTAGGTGATGGGAAGAAATTTCAGAGAGAGGAGAAAAGCTGGGTGGCAAAGGAGTAGAAATCATGGCATTGGAAGACCATGCCAGGTTGTAGGTAACAAAGGAACAAAGCAGGCTATCACGAGCCTACCTGCCTTGACTTCTACTCATCTGTCAGCTGGTGCAAGAGTTTTAGTATGGTTTGTCCTCTTGTAAATTCATGCAGTTTAAGCTTCATAGTTAGGTATTACAATCTGACATGGTAGACCAAAGCGGGGCCTTCAAATGAATTGAAGAGGATCACCAGATTGTAGCCCAAGTGGCTTCCCAGAAAGAGATGAGACGAAAAACACACTATGCTCCCTGTCTCTCACTAAATGATGAAGTGTGTTTTTTCAAGATTCTACCCTGCCAGAGAAATAGTACCATAGTGGTTCTCCTAGGATCTTCACCCTTGAGAACCATGATCATATAAACATGATTCTTTTGGAAAATATCCAATTTACAGTATTGTGCCACTAACAACAAAAATATTCTAAAATAGTCAGCAGTTTAATGACCATCAGAGAAATATTTCTGGCATTATTATAACACTGTATGTATTTAGCCCTTCCTGTGTTATGTGTAGCTACCAAGGTCAAATACTGCAAAGTGAACAATTGTGTTTGCTTTTGGAGTTCAAATCATATGCACCATCTGTGAAGAAGCATAATTTGCAGTGGATCAAGGGTAGCGTAGAATGGAATGTCCTAGTCCCACATTTAAAACAGTGATGCAGTAAGCAAAAGGCTCAGTCAGTGAAGTGCTTACCATACAAACAAGGATTCAGATCTCCAGCACCTATGTAAGAAAACAGGAATGATAGCATATACCTATAACTTCTACAGCTCCTGTGCTTGGTGACACATGGATATGAGTGTTACCAGGAAGGTAACCAGCCTTGCCACAAACCTAATCAATGATCAACATGTTTGTTCAGGGACCTTATTCCAAAAGTACGATGGAGACTGATGGAACAGAATGCACACATAGATGTGAAAACACCCCCAACAGGCACCCACACAGAAAGCACAAACAGTATTCATACAAGAGGTTTATTTAATAGTCTCTCTGAATTTTTTATTGACAAAATAATAGCAATATGCTGGGATTTTACCAAGTGTTATGAAGTCTAAACAGTAGGGCGAATTGAAGGATTTTGGCACATATGAAAGTATACACCATGAGATGGTGCTACCATTTGCTAAGATCTCCTAATAAGAAAGTGTTAAATAAATCAACCAGGAGAGTAAGAAATAGAGGTGTCAGGAGATGTAAAATCTACTAATTGACTCATTAGTGATATGCACACACAAGTTGACATGGTAAAAATAAAGACAAAGTATTCCTTTTATCTAAAATATGCCTATCCCCTTGCGTGTCCTAAGGACAATATGCTATCAGTCCCATCTAAGAGGGTTGTATGCAGCATTTCATCAATCTTTTATAACATATGCCTGATGCTTTTATAATCGTGACTTTAAAAAAAACAAGTGGGAAGGTGTAGTTGAAGATATTTCACCTCTTTTCAGATTCTCAGACAGAACCATTGATGTGGATTCTGGACTGAAATGCCCCATAACGCACTGGTGGCCAGTTTCATTACAGACAGACATCAGCTATACAGTATACAAATCAACTTCCCACACTGGAGGAAACAAACCAGAAAGCCGATGTTCCATAATCACAGCATTGAAAGAAATGCATAAGTGAAATGACAGGCTATTAATTTTGGTTTGGAAAACATGAATAGAACTTTCAATGAAGCTTAATTTTCTTCTGGCTCTTCAGAAATGGATAAATCATTTAAAATAAAAATAGATGTGTTATAGAACACTTGTTTTCCTCAATATTTATTATTTAGGGGGAAAGTTGTTTTTCTTTTGTGAGGAGTGATAATGATAAAGTGCTCACATGAATGCTTTGAAACTGCACAGGACTCATTCTCTGACACATGGCTGAATTCTAGATGTGGAAATTATTTGTTGTAATTTAAGTAAACTTCCAGTATATGAAATTTTAATTGAAAAGTTAGGATATTCCATTGAGCGCTGTCACACATCGCTCATTGACAGATGAGGCTTGCCCATCACTCATCATTCACTGACAGATGAGGCTTGACCATTACTCTGAGACAGTTTCATACTTTCTAAATTTTGTCTCCCACCGAGTCAAATACAACACTTAAGATAAACACCAGCTACCATATATATGTAAAGCAAATTACAGATAAACAGGTGGCAAAGTATATAATCCAATGCTTTCATATCACTCACATAATTTATTTTAATAATTTTCTATAAGTTTTATTATAAAGTTCACCAATTTTAGAATAAATGTCAGCCTTTTAAAGGCTTGTATCTGGTAAAGCATGTCTGTTCCTGTGAATTAAAGATGTGGTTTTAGGAAGGCATAAAATGAGGAAAGAGTGAAAACATTTTAGAAGAAAATAGACTTAAAATATGTACATCAGAAAGATCTCTTTGTAGTTATAAATTGTTTCTTCCATTTGTTAGATAATAGATCGAGTTCTTATATATCCAGGATGGCAAATTCAGTTTACAAAAACCTGAGAGAATGGCACTGAGGACGACATGTTCAAGCCACATTGCATTTTAATTAATGCTACATGCTGTCATGTAGCACATGTTGATCTGTTTCTTGGAAAGTGTGCTAGGGCAGAGGAGCCAACAGGACAAGGTTCCCAGCTTGAAGACTGAGAAACTTCTTTATGTGGCCAGTGAGGACAGAGGGGGCAGTGCCAGCTTCACAAATACCTGATCTTCCCTGGCTGGAACTGTTGCAGTGAATCTATTTTATTCTTTTGTTTTTCACCAAGCTTAAGAAGAGTAGTTTTAAAGAACAACTCATGAAGTGTTCTTTTTTTTCTCCAAAGACTACAAAGCACTACTTGATGACACCAAGATTGGTAGCATGGTGGCCAACAGTGCAACACAAGTGAGCAGCTTGAAGCTTCCTCCCTCCCCCGCCTCTACCCCCGATTCTTCCATATCTCAAGCTATCACAGGCAGAGAAAGTTTTCAGAATACATTCCAGTAAAGACATACATTGAGGCTCATTATCCTTTATATCTAAATACATCAATGCTTTTGGAGAATTATTTGGAAAAAAAATCATACAACTTTCTACAAAGGATCACAGATGCTATCTGTCCCATTGAGCTTTCATATTTTTTCATCTTGGTTAAAATTCATCACTAAAGTTTTACTGTGTTTACTTTCAGTGATAACTTGGAAGCAATTTCTATTCTCCAAAAGGTGACTCTCAAATTTACATCGGGAGTGATCTGTCCCTTTGAGAGTTAAAGTCACATAAATATATTCTTTAGTTTCCATTTTGTAAGGCATATGTGGACATACCCCTTAATTTTCTCAAAGGAAAAACTAACACACACACACACACACACACACACACACACACAGAGTGAAAGAGAGAGAGAGAGAGAGAGAGAGAGAGAGAAAGAGAGAGAGAAAGAGAGAGCTCTTTAGCTCAAGATCCTGAATGAAAAATAATAAACATTATCGATGATGACAGAGGAATAGAAGTAATCTTTCCTTGATACACCAATCAGGTTTTGTGTGCTGTTAGGCTTGTAGATATTATGGAAACACCTATATGCCTGTGTGAGGGAAAACTTGAAAGTGAGAGAAAGAGGGGAAACTTTTATGTGAGCACAATTTTTATCAGAGGTGGGGAGGAATGATGGAGGATCAGCAGGTGAGCTCCAGGAAGCAGCTTCATCTAAAGAAGTAAGACCACTAGAAAGGATCACCATCTATTCGGCTTAGCTCACCCCAAAGTGGCAGCTGTGGGACTATTTATGTTGCTGTGCAACAAGAAATGGAAGTACACTCATTATGTTTTCCAAGGATGACAATTTTAGGTAGGAGACAATGGATAAGTCACCTGCCGGTGGGCTTCAATACTCACGCTGATAAAAGCTTACTGTTACCATTTCTGTCATTAGGACAAAATGACTGCAACAAATGACTTATGGAGATAAAACATTTATTTTGCCTCAAAATTTTGGAGGTTCTGCTCTACAGTCAGTTGCAGAACAAATCTCTTTGGATTTAGGGTGGGGTCAGAAAGTGGCAAGGTGAAAGCACCTTGCTGAGCAAAAGCATGAGTGCAAGATGGAAGGAAAGGCAGAGATCACATAATCTTCAAGGACAGGTGCTACTGACTGACCTAAGGCAGCCTACTAGTCCAGGCCTTCTGAGGATTCCTTCACTCCCAGTAGTACCGCCTTGAACCAGTTCTTCAGCTCATAATCCTTTGGGAGATACTGAAGGTATGGCAGATTACAAATACCAAGTGCTGTTCCAAATGCTTTGTATATGTCACTCTTACATTGACAGAGGCTCTTTCACATAGGAGTGGTTCATATCCCCATTTCCTAGAAAATGAAACTTAGTCCAAGGGAGATAAGGGAACTTTCTTATGCTCCTAGAGAAAGAAAGCTAAAAGCTTGGAGGGAGCTAAACTTAAAATTTTCTGAAGCTGGGTTGTGGGTTTTTTTGTTTGCTTTGTTTATTTTCTTCTCAAATTTGTTCTTTTTGTGAGAAGAAAGTAACTAACCAGTTAAGAAAAAAGTCTCTGATTATACTTGAGGTACAAGAGGATTTATAACAGATAAGGAATGAAAATTATCTGTGAAAACAGCCCCATAGTGAAAATACCAGCCATGAAGTTGTGAGACTCATGTCCCATAGAAAACTATATCTGACAAAATTCTGACAGCGAGGTTTCATATGCATATACATACATATACACATCTATCTACTCATACTCATACACATACATATTTAATCATGTAATGCATGGGGACTATTTTCTCTTTCCTCCACCCCTCCTAGTGTCCTCCCCTCCTTTCCCCTCCCCTCCCCTCCCCCAGATCCACTCTTCCTCGGTTTCTCTTTAGAAAAGAGCAGGCTTCCCAAGGAAATCAATAGAAACATTGCATAACAAAATATAATAAACTAGACACAAATTCTCATTTTTGTCCATACTTAAAGTTGCCTATGTCACCGTGTGATTTCTCTTCTACATATGTTAAAATGTGCTATTAGTATCATCTGACCTAACAGTTTATAAAAGATCATTAAAGCTAATGAAACTTAGTCCAAGGGAGATAAGGGAACTTTCTTATGCTCCTAGAGAAAGTTAAAGTTAGTTAAAGCTAATGATCTTTTATAATTGAAACACGATTTTGAGATGATGTTGATTTTATTTAACTAATATCTTCTTTACTTCCCTGAAGTGAATATTGTCTATATTTCTCTTAAAAAATATTGAATTGGCTGGGCATGCTAGCTCATGCCTTTAATCCCAACATTCAGAGGGCAGAAGCAGGCAGATCTTTATTAGTTTGAGGCTAGCCTAGTCTACATAGTTAGTTCCAAGATAACTAGACTGTCTCAAAAAATTACATATGTATGTAGACATATGTATATATACATATATGTACATATATATATATTCAAGTTGTAAGAAAAGGCATTTTATCATATTCTGAATCATAAAGAAAAAATGTTTCTGTTCACCATTATGTAAATGTTTGTTGTTGATTTTAGCAAATACTTCCTAGAAGGGTTTTTTTCTATTAAAAATAAATTTTCTTTATTTTTGAAAATTTCAACAACATTTACAGCAAAATGTGATCATATCCTCTCCTCATTGTCATCCTAAATTTCCCTCCCAACTTCTGCAAATCTTGCTACTTATTTGTTCTTATTGTGGGAGCAGTTCACCGGAATATGGAAAATATACCAGCAGTCACATATTCAAAACAGAATGAGTCTCTATACACTAGCGACCATCCACTATATTGAACTTCTCAGTAAGAGACAAAATCTGAAATTTTATACCCATTTATGCTGGAATTTTGGTTGGTTTGACCTCCTGCAATTCTTGTGCATCTGACCATAGCTACTGTGACTTCATGTTGGTGACAGCCATGTCACGTCCAGAAAATAATATTTCATAGCACTGCTGTCTATCCTCCAGCTCTTACCTCCTTTCTGTATCACTATAACAGAATTTAAAAATGATCCCTTGTGCCCTAGATTGCCATATTTTTTCTTCTTTTAAATTTGGATCAAAATTAAGATTTCTTTATTTTTTCTGTGTATCTTGAGTAGATGAAATGATATTTCTCTGTTAAAAGGGAGGAACAGAAAATACCCATTGCAGGAAATAGGAGACAAAGTTTGGGGCAGAAACTCAAGGAAAGGCCATCCAGTGACTGTCCCACCTAGGGACCCATCCCATATACAGACACCCAACCCAGACATTATTTGTGGATGCCAAGAAGTGCTTACTGACAGGAGCCTGGTATAGCTGACTCTTCAGAGGCTCTGCCAGTGCCTGACAAATACAGAAGTGGATGCTCACAACCATCCAACCATCCATTGAACTGAGCACAAAGTCCCGAGTAGAGGAGCTAGAGAAAGGACCCAAGTTGCTGAAGAGGTTTGCAGCCCCATAGGAGGAACAACAATGTGAACCAACCAGTACCCCCAGAGCTCCCAGGGTCTAAATCACCAACCAAAGTGTACACATGAAGGGACCCATGGCTCCAGCCGCATATGCAGAAGAGGATGGCCTTTTGGAACATCAATGAGAAGAGAGGCCTTTAGCCTAGTAAAGGCTTGATGCCCCAGTGTAGGGAATACCAGGACAGGGAAGCGGGATTGGGTGGGTTATTGAGCAGGGAGAGGAGGGATGGGATGGTGGGGTTTGGAGAGGATAAAATTTGCAATGTAAACAAAGAAAACATCTAATAAAAAAAAGTGAGAAACACCCTCTTAGAAGCAGGGGGAGGGCAAATGGGATAGGGTTTTCCAGGAGGCAGGGAAGTCAGGAAAGGGGATAACATTTGAAATGTAAATAAAGAAAATATTTGAGCCAGATGGGAGGCACAGGCCCCATGAGTCGCAGGGCAGCCGCAGGGCCACAGGGACAGGATCCTCTCAGCTTCCAAGTGACAGAGGTGAAACAGCAACCTTAGCTGCTCCCTTCCCTGAAAGTGGAGGGCCTGCCTCCAGGGACTGCCTTGACCCGGAGTCTCCAGTGAGAGCCGC
>NW_022196912.1:18313756-18313929 GCF_008632895.1 Mastomys coucha | reverse complement strand
ACATGGAGGGGTCTGATTGTTCAGGCAGCATGTGTATGGTAGAGGATTGCAAATTCAATCATCAATAGAAGGAGAGGAGCTCGGCCCTGTGAAAGTTCTGTGCAGCAGTGTAGGGGAATGCCAGGGCCAGAAAGTGGGAGAGGGCAGGGTGGCAGGCATGGGGAAGTGGGAGG
>NW_022196912.1:18289273-18313649 GCF_008632895.1 Mastomys coucha | reverse complement strand
TGTTTCTTTGTTTTTTGGAGGGGAAACTAGGAATGGAGAAATTTACATGTAAATAAAGAAAATATCTACAAAAAAATGGAAAAAAAAAGAAAATATTCAATAAAAAAAGTATGACTGGAGTACAGTTAATGATTATGCAGTGTTTATTTGACGTTGTGTTGTTTCTGACAGTTACTACTTGAGTATGATTCAATATATTTACTGAAGTAATTTTGTTAGAAATTCATTTAGACTTGTTTTAATTTATGTTAATGGAAAAAAATGGCTCCTCTCTCTATTTTTTTTCTTGTTGTTTTCTCGTTTAGAATCAGGATAGCGATATCCCTACAAGGAGTTGGATCCTGGCTTACTTTTAACTCCTTTTGGAAGAGAGGTAACTTTGCTACCATATTTTCCTTATGTCTGGCAGAATAATGCTGATGAAAACGACTGAGTCTGGAGTTCTGTTTGTGTGATGCTGCAGAATGTAACCCAGTGGTTCTCAGCCTTCCTACTGTGACCCTTTCATACAGTTCCTCATGTTGTGGGAACCCCAAACTCGGGACCCTTTCATACAGTTCCTCATGTTGTGGGGACCCCCAACCCTAAAATTATTTTTGTTTCTACCTCATAGTTGTAATGTTGCTACTGTTATGAATTGTAATGTATAGTTTTAGAGATTGAGCTTTGCCCAAAAGGTCACGAACCATATCTTGAGAACCACTAGCTTAACGTCTTTATTACAGAAGGGAGAAATCAGGCCATGAAAGTGAAGGGAAGAGCATCATGTGCAGTAACTGATGGCCTGCTTCTTTTTGTTCACTTCCATATAAATTTCAAGTCAATGTCTTCAATAATTAAAATATTATGTAGAATTTTATATCGTTTATATTTTATAAATTGTGTTTTTAAGAACTTTTATTTTCTCTATATTTTTACTTATCATTGGAATTATTGCATTCTTCTGTTCTGTTTTTGAAATCTTCTAATCTATTCTGATATTTCTTGTTTTATGTTCCTATTGGTTAACTATATCTACACATTAGCTTCATCAAGATTTTGTATTACTAGACATTTATTAAATTTGCTGATATTTTAAAAATTCTCTTTTGGCTTTGTGGATAATTTTTTTATAAATGTATCCCAGATGCAGTGACCAGAACTTAGAGTGATAGGCTTCATGTTTGATAATAGAAGCTATATGCTAGATATGTAGCAGAGACGTAGCCACCAGATGATGAGTGTGCTTCTTTGCTAGTTGCCTGAATCTTGACGTTGGAGGAGATATATACAAAATATAGCTATATAAAGAAAAAAGTATTGCTATATTCTCTTTAAGCCAAAATACAAATGGTCTGTGAAATGAGGAACATAATGGAATACATTAGAGAATGGAATACATTGTCTATTGTTTAGATTATACCAGAAAAAAAATTGCTATTTCCTTATAATTCTTAGATAAAGTATTGAAGTCTGTAATCATTCCTGGGTTAATATGTGCAAGCTAATTGTTAGCTTTTTCAACATAATTGCACAATGTTGTTTAAGGATAAATTATGGTTTTATAACTAATTCAAATCTTACCAATAGTATAGTTGACATAAAAGAATATATCTGCAATATTTCTTGAAAAGGCTCTTTGAAATTCAAATAAACAGAAAGCTCCATGGAACCTTCAAACACTAAAAGTAATGACTTTCTCCTTCTCTAACTGTCTTTCATTTTCTTGTAATCTTCCACATGTCTCTGATGACTGCCTAACCCTTTGACTCTTCAGAAGAGGAACAGTAGAATGGGATACAAATTATTTTTGTGTGTGTGTATGGCCCTAAATCCCACCAGTTTCTGTTTCTCGTTCAAATCCTAAAAATTTTGAACATGCATTCAACTTCAAAGAGCAATGAAAAAATGTGTTCATTTCATAATATACAAAGTAAGTTAGGTTTTCAGGGTTTTATTGTATTAGATAAGACCTTCCATATTGAAAATTTATACAAAAATTGTACTAGATTCACCCTCACCTTTTCCAAATTTATTCTCTGTGTTATAAAGCTCATTTTGAGAAATTCTTTGATTTTCTTTTATTTGATGTGAATGCTTCTACAAGAGTGGAAGTCCTAGAAAAAAATATACATATATTATTTTAGTTCTGTGTATTTCTATATATGCATGAGAATACATGTGCACAAGAATACAAGTGACCATAGATGGCAGAAGAGGACATTGAGGCTCTGGGAGCTGGAGGCATATGTGGTTGTAAGCCATCCCAGTTAGGCACTGATAGGTGAGACTCAGTTTCCTCTTCAAGAATAGTACACACTTTTAATTGCTCAGCCCATTCACCAGCACCTGTTATACAAGGTCCTAAAATTACTATCTGGCCTGTCTTCCCTTTATATATCTTTAGCACACTACATCTACCTCCCATCTAATAAACAATTTATTAAACATGCTGATTAAATAATCAAAAACTCTATCAGTCACTTCCTTCAAAATGATACTATTATAGAAAGAATATTTTTAATATTATAGAAAAGAAAATTATTGCTATAAGTGTTTCTAATTTTCTGAAAACAAATGTCTAAAAGGAAATGGCAGACAAATAGGTTTTGTTTGAAGTCATTGATACCTCATGTCATCTCAGAAATGCTAGCTATGTTCTTCCCTGAATCCATGTTCAAAGATGTCATGTTGGTAGCTTTAAGTGGCCCAGTGGGGGTGGGATAGGAAGAAATATTCTACATACCAGAGCTCTCTCCTTGGAGGTACTCTAATGCTTCTTGTTAATTGTGTACCAACACATGAGGTCCTGAAGTAGGTAAAATTTATCAATTCACTTGAGAGTAGAAGAGTTCAGAAACTTTTTATATAAAAATAATCAGTTTTCTTCTATGTAGTATTAGAATATTAGAAGAAAGCATGTCATCAAAATTGAAAACATTAAATCATCACAAAGTTACTTATGAACCTTCATGCATTCTAATATGGATGTTATGCCTTCCCTCAGATCTTAACAGTATCTCTATTCCAGAGCAACACAGTGCAGAGAAAATGTCAACAAATGAAAATGAACACCATTGGACAACAACAGAGAGTCTGAGTTCATTTATTAGCATTTAGCAAAAATTATTAATGTTGAGCCCTTGAATCAAGACATATATAATTGGAAGAGCCACTAGGTATGTCAAGGTATTGCCTGGATTTGTGCTGAACTCTATATAGGTCTAAAGACATTGATTATCTTGAGAGCTCTGGGATAATTAAAAAACAGTCATCAATTAAAAAAATTATGACACTTAAAACCAGTGTTTTAATTTAGTGGATTCAGATTATTTTATTTGTAAAATAGGATAAGCCACTTAAAATATTTCAACAATATTTTTCAATAAACTATTTGATTTGAATTGTGCTTCTTACTAAGTCAGTGTAGACTTTGTACTACTGTTATAGCAAGATTTTTCTAGAACCAAACCCAAAACAAGTCAAACAACAACATCAACAAGAAATACAGCACAAAACAGTATAAAACAAAAACAAAAATGAAGCAAACCCAAAACCCAAAACATAAAAACAGTGCTGATGATGTCAGGCTTCTGAATCGAGGACCTCCAGACAAACTGAAGTCCTAAAATGACCTCATTCCCAAGTGAATGGTGAACTGTGTTCATCTAGACCAGTCATTGTCAACTCTCCCAATGCTGTTACCCTTTAACAGTTCCTCATGTTGTGGTGACCCCAAAACATAAACTCAATTTTATTGCTACTTAGTAAGTGTAATTTTGCTGTTATAAATCATAATCTAAATATCTGTGTTTTCTGATGGCCTTAGGTCATGCCTATGAAATGTTTGTTCGACCCCCAAAGGGTCATAATCTGTAGGTTGAGAATGACTTAGCTAGGCAGGTTTTTTTTAAACCAAAAATTTCCATAGAGTTGCTGTCATTTGTACAATCCAATTACAGGGTGTCTGTTCTCATGCTAGTTCTTTGCCCACTGTCTCTATGGGGGCTCATCTCAAGTGGCATTTCAGTTTAGAATGAGCACTGATGAAGCTAGCTTTCTAAACATCCTGGCAGGAGCATTCCCATCTGGGCTATAATTAACTTTCACAGAATTGCTCTAGTGAGAGACTCTTTAAGCAAACATAGAAATAACATTTAAAGCCATTGCCTTCAAATGATGAAATTACACACAAAACCATTAAGATACATAATCCTGGATTAACCTCTGACTTTAAGATTAGCTTGGTCTTTGTATCTCAAATCAGTGTCTTACTTAATTTTTAAATCCAGATGAATTAAAAATGATTTAAAATGGCACCCTCAGACTTCATTGTTAAACTGTATTCTAATCCTGTAATAGTATTAATTAAACCATGGGGAATTCTGTTCTTAGGACTAAAAAGCTAAATTATTACATTTTTCCTCAACAAAAAGATTAATGGGTAGAGATTTGTGAAACAAACTGTGAAAAACAGGTCTATTTAATATATATTAAATATAAATATATGTAAGTACAAGGGTTAAGACTAAATAAAATATTTTTCAAAAATCAGAAATCAATGGACATTGAGCAATGTCATTGAAATTTAAAGTATTTTATGAAAAGGCATCAAATAGGTTTATTTTGCTTCGATAATCTTTCCATTAGAAATATTTTGTTATTGTTGATTTATAAAAGCAATACACTTTTGTTATAAATTTTTAAACATAAAATATATAATGTAGAAAATTATACCCCCTTTTTGTATCTAATCTCTTTCTTAACATTCTTAAGATAAGATTTATACATAATAACAGAGATTTATTTTCTTACACACTTATTTATTTTATAAGCCTGCATGGCTTGTTAAGGGAGGGAGTCCTGGATCTGAACTCTGGTCCTCATGATTATGTAGCAAGCACTCCTAACCACAGAGCCATCTTTCCATCACCACATTGGAATAGGTTTAAGGACTGCTGCATAATTTACGTGATGTGACTATATAAAATATTTAATAGCAATGGAGAGATACTTGTGACTAAACATATTTTTCATTTTATTCACAAAGCCCCAAACTTGAAAGGACCATTTTGAATCTCCATCTGTCTGTCTGTCTGTCTGTCTGTCTCTGTCTCTGTCTCTCTTTCTCTGTCTATCTGTCTCTGTATGTGTTGTGTATAAGTTTGGGTTAGTTTTAACACAGTCCAGCTTTAACAATGTTTTGTTGAGAAGGTCATATTTTAATAAGCACCTGAAGCAATAGGAAGACATGCCTGTCAGGCAGATTCTGGATGAACATCAGCCTCAGTAGCAGCCACAGAAAGATCCATGCATTGATATTTTTGCAAGATTTCAATGTGGCTGGCAATTCAACACCACATTTTTTCACATGGTGCTATTTTGTTAGCATGTCATAACTGGGCAAAACAACAAGCCTCACTGTGACCCAGCCACGTCTGCACAACATGTGTCATATACTTTGATCACACTCACTCACATGTCCTCTCTTATATTTCTCCCCCTAGACCCCTTCATTTTCTCAAATAAGCTTCTCTCAGATATCAACCCTATGTTCTTGTTTTACACAGATCTCACATATAAAGGAAAGAGAGTGATAATTATTTTTTTGAGTTTGGCTCACTTGGCTTAAGATGATCTTCTCTCCATTTTTTTCTACAAAGAAGATGATTTCATTCTTCTTTGTGGTTGAAACAACTTCATAGTCTGACTTAAAGAAATATTCTTGATCTTTAAGGACTCTCTAGACTGATTTAATAACCCGGCAATCATGAATGTGGCCATGATACAGGTAGATAATCATCTTTGTTATGTTCTAACTTAGATATCTTTTGGTATTTCTGTTTTTTAAAGAATCTACATCTTAATTGATGAATGTCTTGGCCCCTTTAAAATTTTTTGAGATTATAAATTAATTAAAATATTTCTCATTTCCATTTCTTCCTTCTAAACCCTTCCATGTCCTTCTCTCCACTCTTCATCAATTCCATGGTGTCTTTTTAAAGTGATTGATCACACAATGATAATGCAGCCCTCTTAACAATGCTAATTTGATGACCCACATGCATTGGTAGTCTTTCCATCTTCCAAGGTCTGTTACCTTCTGTTTCTTTCTTTGATGTATTGTATTATAATTTTTATTGTATAGAATTTTTTCATCTCCATGAAAAGATTTATTTCTGGTTATTTTCATTTTTGATATTATTGTAAATGATATTGTTTACCTGATGTATTTGTTAATATATTCTTTACTGGTATCTGGGGAAGACTATTAAGTTTGTATCTTCCTTCTTGGCTATAAATGTTGATTAGATTTAATCATTTCCTTTAGAGGCCTTCATAAGTAGGATTCTGGCTTTCATCTTTTTTCATTCTCATATGTGTCCTTGCATTTCTTCCTCTTGCCTCTTGCTTTAGCTGTCAATTAAAAATATTTTTATGTAAATTAAGGGTATCAACATATCTCTTTAAATGTATCTTATTTATAGTGTGTGCACACACAAGACACAGAATGTGTTTGAAGTTCAAAACACAACTATCAAAAAGGGGGTTCTTATCTAGCATGGGGACCTGGGAATGGAACAGTCAAACATCAAAACCTAACCCCAGTGAGTTATTTCTTCTATGACATATCCACCTCTTAAAGGTTCTACAACCTTTCTAAGCAAGGCCACCTGCTTTGGATCAAGTGTTCAAATAAATCCATGAACCTGTGATGATGCTTCTCATCTGAACCACAGAAATATAAACTAGTACAATATGGTAAATTTCTTCACAGGAGCATTGCAATAAGACCTCTCAGTAATAAATTCCTTTTCACCATCATTTTGAGTAGTAATAGTGCATTTGAGAACAGAACATTGAAGATAACTATAGTATTAAGCTTTATTATTTTTGCCTTATATGATACTGTTTACTTCTCCCATTCTTTTCAGAAATTACTTTCCTTACCAATTTTTATAAGGAATGGTTTCATATGATAAATGTATTCACTTGACCTGCACACTCTGGGGAGTCCTGTCAGTTGTGAGCATGAACAAAAGTCTTTGGAGTGCTCAAGAAGAGAACATTTATACTGCCCTCAAAAATTCCTCAATGACTTATCTTTTTCTCTGGATGTTTTGTCCTAGGTAACACTAACTTGTTGAGCACCATGAGAAATCCATTTTTCATTTTAGATGGAATCCATATCTGCCCTGGTTTCTCTTGCTTCTTTCATTTAATGTAATGTTTGAGGAATTACTCCACAATGTTGTGTATTACAGTGATTCATTATTTTCTTTGTCAATATTTGGCTGTCAGGACATACAAGCACACACATCAGCACACGTCTACACACACACACACACACACAAACACACACACACACACACACACGCTGATTTGTATATATTCTTACCTGTTGATTGACAACCATGGTCTCAGTTTGGGAAGATTTTAAAATGCTTTCATTAGCATTCATGAAACATTTTGTATAAGACCACATCAATTTGAGTCAGTTATAGGATTAGACTTCAAAATTAAACAGCCTGTTTTTATTGCAGTTATGTTTCCACTATTAACACTATAAAATTTGGAAACTTTTACCTCTAGTGTAGTAGGGCAAATCTGTCATATAGACTTCATGATAACCCTTTGTGATAATTTCTTCACTGAATTAAATTTGGAATCTCTAGGAAAGTCAGTGGGACCTCATCAATATAAATTAAAGAAATTACAAAAGGGAAAGCAACCTAAATGACATTCATAATATCTAGGCGGTGCAGATGAACTAAATGACATTCATAATATCTAGGCGGTGCAGATTCTCTCGTGAAACAAAGACACCAGTCTCTTGCCCTGAGTACTCAGCAATGTTATGCCATACTTGTGAGAACTCCAACAGGAGAATTTATCAATGAAATTGAGGGGAGACTTTATGAGAAGGAACCCCAAAAAAGCTATGATACTCAATTGAGTAGAAAAAACCCACAACATAATAAATAATTAAGCTAATCCATCAAAATACTGTTTTTGTGTTATACATTGTTAATCATTTACATAAAAATTTTTAGAGAACATGAAAAAAGTCAAAGAGATAGGTTCAAGCTCTTTTAAAATTGCAGTGAGTATTTACATAGGAATTAATAAATATATTTTAATCCAGATTCCAGTGTGTTGTTAGCTTATGCTACATACCCTAATCACTTTTCTCACTCCTATAAGAAACAGTTCTGATTGCTAAGAGGAAGCCTGAGAATGGGGCCACAAGAACTAAGCACTTTCTTGGGGCAAAGTAGTAGAACCTAATTAGAATTGCCCAAATCAAAACAAAGGAAAATTAAAAGACAAAATATATAGCATGCTCTCAGAGAGCATAGAGTTCAACACTGGGAAACATGGCAATTGATGATTTCCCTTCTGAAGTGTAGGGTTGTTAATAAGAGAACCTCCTTTTCTAAAATCCATCTTGGCTTTTACAAATTCTGTTGCTTCCTTCTCCTATCTGTGCTCTAGAGATTACAGCCATGAAAATTCAAATTCCCTAGCAGTAAGGACCTTGTCAGCATCTTTTGTTCATTTCTTTAAGCTCAGCATCTAGATTGGTGCTGAGTTCTAGATGAGAAGTTGATATTTAATGAATAGTAAGGTTCTGTTTGCTTTCCCCTCAAGTGATGGCTGAATTCAAGGGTGCTTCAGGCTTCACTGTCATCCAAGAATTAGCAGCAAGTGAGTGTTAAATGGTCTGCATTCATCCTCATTGTCGAGCAAACAGCAGAGAAACTGCACATACCTGAATGTTCAGTAGGAGACATTTGCATGTCCGCTTCTCAGGTACTACTTCACAACACAGTGCTCATTTCTGTTTGAAGTGCTGTAGGGTGGTAACCACAGTACCATTTATTCAGGATTGACTCTGTGCTCAGCCTTGGGCAAAGGGTTGAGTATTCATTGCTATTCTTATCATGTAGAGCTGAGGACTGGGGCTGCTTCTGTCTGACATGTTTCTCCCGAACAAGAGGCAATAAATTCTCAGTTACTTGATTTCATTCTGGGAAAAGGCATTTCATGGCAGTGAGGGGTTTGGTAAATGTTCAGTGGATAAATGAATGGATGGATGATAAGAAAAATTTATAGGGGTGAGATTTTCAGAAAATCAAGAAATGCCTGTTCTCTCTTTCTGAAATAGTACATTGTAATGCTTCTTTGTCAGTGGAAGGACTTTGTAAGTTGTGTTCACAGTCAAAGAGATCCATGTAAAGTATCCAAAAGTCACTGAGCATAATAGAATATAAGAAAAAAACTGTGTGGTCTTGAGGACATTAGAAAATGCAGACTATTCAAAACTAATCAAAGTCTTTAATTAATAACAAATAAAGTTATAATCTAGGACTTTATCACATGAAAAGGCTCCTAGGAGTTGGTGAGATGGCTCAGAGGTTAAAGCACCTGTTACACAAACATGAGGACCCAAGTTTGATTCCTGAACCCCATGTGAAGGATGAAAGAGAACACTAAATCCACAAAAATTGCCCTCTCCCTGCTTTAAGAGTGTTGCAAACACACACACACACACACACACACACACACACACGGAGGTGGGGAATGCTGGAGCTTTTAGGGGTGCTACTGTTGTTCAGAGGATAAAGATACTTGACACAAAAAAGGAGGAAATACAGGTTGGATGGAGAGAACTGACTTTGCAAGCTGTCCTCTAACACATCTACATACCCACATGTGCATGAACACATACTTGTGCAAATGCACGCACAAACACACACACATACATACACACACAAAGAGAAAGAGAGAGGGGTGAAGGACACAGAGACAGAGATAAACAAATGAACCTAATAAAATAAACCAATAAAGCAATAACATTTGGGCTGTGTGAACATTAAGACTAAGTAGCCTTGAAAATTGAAGCCCATGTCAGAGAATATTGAAAAGGGCTCAATCAGTCTCTTCAAGCCTTTTTATTTTTTACTTTTCAAGTCAACATATGACATAATTTCAGCTAACTGAAATTATCATCATCTCCATTAATAAGAAATGTATTTCAGTATTTCAACTTTTGTATTATTAAAGTTAAATTCACCATCATGAGAAAGTCATCAATGTCATTATGGTTTTCTTTTGTAGTATATGGTAATTTCTCAAGGGAATTTGTTTTATAGTGACATTTTCATACATAAGAAATATGTTGTTTGGTGTTAGTTATCTCATTACCGTCATACCTTTCAAGCACTTTTGTCTTGTTTGTTCTAATTAACAATTTATATTCTGCCATGTCTTTCATGTTTGATTTCAAGGCGCTTTACTGTTTTAGTTTTCAGAAGATATGCTGTAGGTATTTGTCACCTCTTATATTTATAAATGTTAGCATAATTTGACATAGTAGTAGGGAAACTTTAGAAGTCTAATATAATGTACAAAATTGAGTAACATAGTTTTGCGATTTTTAAGTTAAAATCTGCTTGTTTTTGAACACTGTAGAATATATATGATAACTATTGTTATAGGAATTACAAAGTTTATTTAGTTTTTGATAATCATTTAGTACAATGTCCTAGAAGGTTTCATTCACCATCAGACAATGAAATTTACTGAGTATAGTGAATTCACATAATTAAATATTCAACTGTTTGAAATATTTAGCAGTGCTTAATAAAATGTGTGAAGGGAGCCAATAATTATTCAATTGTCCTTTGAAAGTAATTATTCGGTGAACTGGAGATAGAAAAAACTCATCCTGAGTGAGGTAACCTAGAAAGACAAACATGGTGGTCATTAGCCATAAAGTGCAGGATAATGATGATACAGTCCTAAGACCCAATGACGCTAAGTAGCAAGGAGGAGGATGTTTGAATCTCACTAAGCAAGAGAAATAAAATAGACTTCGGTGGATGGAGGGAGGGAAGTGGGTGGGAAGGAAAGTGAGGAGGGGACTAAGATGGATCAAGTATGTGGAGGCTGGAGGCTGAGAGAAATAGAAGAGGTGCATCTCTTGGATGAGTTAGAAATCTAGGAAAATGGAAACTCCCAGGAATCTATGATGGTGATCCTAGCAAAGACTCCTAGCAGTAGAGGATATAGAAACTGAAATGGGCACCTTCTGAAACCAAGGAAGACATCCAATGGCAGAATGAAGACATCAACTCACCCATAAAACCTCAGACCCACAATTTGTCCCACTTACCATATGTGCAGGGGTAAAAGATAGAACAGAATTTGAGGGAAGGGCCAACAAATAACTGGCCCAAATTGAGACCCATCCATGAGAGAACTCACACCTGACATGATTAATCGTATTCTGCTATCCTTATAGACAGAAGCCTAGCAAAATTACCCTCTGAGAGGTTTCACCCAGCAACTGATAGAAACAGTTGCAGAGACCCACAGCCAAACATTAGACAGAGCACGGGGAATCTTGTGGAAGAGGGTGAGGAAGGATTAGAGTTGCCGAAGAATCAAGGATACCACAAGAAAGCTCACAGAATCAAATAACCTAGGTCAAAAGGCGCTCACAGAGACTGAACCACCAACCAGAGAGCACACATGGGGTAGACCTAGCCCACTACACATATATGACAATGATACAGCTTTGGCCTCATGTAGGACCTCTTACAACAGGAGCAGAGTCTCTTTCTGATTTTGTTGCTTGACTTTGGATCTTTTTCCTGTAACTGCGTTTCCTTGTCTAACCTCAATAGGATTCCATGCACCTAGTCCTGCTGCAACTTCATGTACCAAGGCAGGTTGATATCCATGGGTGTCCTTCCCATTCCTGAGGCCAAAGGGATGAGAGGTGGGGGAGAAGATGTGAGAGGGAAGGATTTGGAGGAGAGGAGGGAAGGGAAGCTGTAGATGAGATGTAAAGTAAGTAAGTAAATTATATAATGAAAAAAAGAAAATTATTTGAAATATCCAGGTTTATAAACAGTTTTTAGAGATTTGCAAATAAGCTTCTGAACTTGTAACTACAAAGACAGACAATTAATTTGAATATCATACAGAATTTTGAATAGAGTTTTAAGTTAACACAAAAAAGTCTCAATATAACTTTAATTTTATGTGGCACTACTTTCTGGGATATTAGTTTTATTTAGCTGTTGTAGCTGCAGGATGCTTACTTGATGCACAGTGAATGAAATGTTATAATTGTATGTGTAGGGTGAATATCACATCTTAATGCTAACATATGCAGTAGAGATATTAAGAAAAAGTTTATCAATATGGGGCATTTTCTGTGTCAAATGACATATGCTAAAAGGTTCCTGAGTGCTAATTCAATAGGTTTTGGGGAGAACTCATAAAACCATAGAATTAGTTTCTAAATTGCAAAAGCACACCCTGGAATCAAAGATTTAAATAAATTTTGCATAAAGTGGATGTGCTCTGCAGAAGACTGAAAAACTCAAAGTTGACTGTGAATTTAAGAAGAGTGCCAGGTGATAACTTTTCCACCAAATGCAGAGACACAGTGCTCTGCTGAGAGGTTTTAGTATCAGTGAGAAGATAACCATCATCATTGTAGGCCCTGGAAAGCAGTCATCTGGTCTTTGGTGTCAGGATCTTGTCAGAGCAGAGACCCCTGGAAAACACATGAACAGCAAGGCCCATGAAATACCATCATGGGTGTAAAGATTGGACCGATGTTCTCAAAATATCTATCAATAATAAGATACTCATTCGATATGAGAAAAAGATAGGACAATCAATGAAGAGTTGATGTTTAAAATTAAAAGTAAAGAATGAACCAACAGGAGAGTGATAAGTCAATAGCTCTTAGTTTTCAGAACTGAGTTTGAGTTCATACCAGAAATTATTCAGGCAGAGACAGACTGAGACTCCTGTAGAAACAACATTTGAAATGAAGGCAACCATGCACATCAATGATCCGCTTCATTCTCTACTTTCAGACCTGCAACCATTACCTTGGAAGTGATATACAGAAGAAACAGGACTACCCAGACCATGCAATAGTGGTTGGGCAGCATGAGTAACCTGATTCTGCCATTCAGAGACCTAAGACAGCACAATTAAATATCTTCTGACAAAGCTAACATAGATGATTAAGACATATAATAAAGTTATTTGATACTTTAAGTTCTCTAGGTATACGTGGTCATTGCTCTAACTCTTGGGGTTGAAATACACCTTCTTGATATATTAGGAATATTACCAATAGAATGGTTAAAATCCAAAATTGCCCTGTGGGGTAAGTCAAACATAGATTACCTGAGACTGTGCTTCTTTCACAGCATGTGGATTCCTGTGTGCTTCAATCCACAACTGGTTCTCTCTCTCCCTTCCTCTCTCTCTCTCTCTCTCTCTCTCTCTCTCTCTCTCTCTCTCTCTCTCTCTCAGACCTGATTGTTGATTTTAGGGGAGTCATTATATTTCCATTTTTCTATCCAGATAGTATAAATCAGATATCCTAGGAGGGTTTTATATTTTTGGAAAACTGACCAGACATTTTCTTGAACATATTTAAAAAATTCCAGGTAGATATCATTGAAATGGGCCATTTTCTGGAATCACTATTTAGAAGCCTAAAAGTGATATATCATGGTTTTATTATTTATTTATTTTTAAACATTAATTATTCTTCCAGTTTAATTCAATTTTTTAATAATACTTAGCCCTTAACCCAAGTCTTCCTAGATCATCTATATCCCTAAGTCACCCAACTTTGTGTAAAAAAAAGAAACTCTTATCCAGACCAGTTTGTAATGTTCGGATATTCTTGTATGTGTGCTCTTCTGCTGGGGTGTGGTAAGTTCTCTAGAGGCCACACTTTCAAAGAAAAATTCCTTTCCTTCCTTCCAGAAGCTAGAAATGGCCAATAGGGCCTTGGTCTGGTGGAGGCATGCACATGTCTTGTCCATGCTTTCACAACTGTGTGTTCGTCATTTGTGAAGCTTCCCTGAAGTGTCCCCCCAAAAATATTTTCTTCTATTCATCTACTACTGCCTTTGACTCTTACAATCTTTCAGATCCCTCTTCCACAATGATTTCTGAGCCTTGAGAAGGGGACTATGGTATATTTATGTCTGTCCATTTATGGCTGAACATTCTGTAGTCTCTTGTTTTCTGCCCCATGGCCAGTTGTGGGTCTTTGTTAATAGACTCTATTAACATAGAGACTATGTTAATACATCTAGTACAAATAGAAGCTTATTAGATGATGGCTGAGAAATGCTGTCTGTGCGTGTGTGTGAGTGCGTGTGTATGTGTGTGTGTATGTGTGTGTGTGTGTATGTGTGTGTGTATGTGTGTGTGTGATTTGTCATGATTCATGATGTGCATGTCGTCAGAGGACAGCTTGTATAAGTTGGTCCTCTTATTCCACTGTGCAGGTCCAGGAGATTGAATTCAGATTTCAGGCTTGGTACTTATTCTCCGAGGTATCTCACTGGCCCCAATCTTGATATCGAAAATGGTCCACATTTCTATAGATCTTGTTGTGTTTCCTTGAAAAAATATATAAAAGACAACAAATTTCCCATTATGCACTATTAAGATGGATCTTGTTAGGGTCATTGCACCAGGAATCAAGTATTAATTCTCATCGGCTCTTCTCGATATTTTGTGTACTGGTATTTTTTTTTATCCAACTTTATAATAAAATGAATTAAAGCTGTGCTTTAAGCTTAATGTTTCTTTTTACCATAGCATATATGCTGTCGATGTTTACATGAATATAATTTTAAATGAGTAAGATTATATTCACTTAATCTAAGAAATGCATAGATTTGTACATAGTTTATTAGTTATCACTCTCGGATCTCATCACGCTGTAGCAACTAGGTTGAAAGAATGTTTAACACAAGAATGTTTAACAGAAGAGAATGAGGAGGAGGTGGAAGAGGACGAGGTGGCTGTATTGGAGGAAACCAATTGACAATTCAGGATACTATGAACTCATACCAGGATCACTGAAGTATAAATAATTGACAATTGTTTATTTTATTTATTTTTCTATCCAGAGTCATTTGATAATATCAAATTGAAAATTGTAATCACCCTCTTTCTAGCAACTGGAAGGCTAGGCTGAGAGGGCAGTGGGGAAGGAGGCAATCATTATTTCCCTTACCACCTCCTGAGGCACTGGGTCTTTTTTATTGAAAACACTAGTGAACAAAAAAATGAGTAATAATAGCTGCACCTCTTTTGCAACTACTTAGTTAGAGACACATTTCTGGCATATTAAAAAATCTATATTATGATAATGAATGATCCACATAATTCTGAAATCTAAGGCCGAAATCTGTTGGGATATTGATGTCCCAATTTGTAATTTTCTTACTATATGGTATTTGCATATGAATGGCAAAGGTTGTGATTCAGATACTTTTTTACAAGAAAAACTTTGATTTTGCAAGTAATACTTTTGAGAGATATTCATTGAACCATGGCTTCCCTGACACACCTCATTCCCACCAGTACTATAGTTCGTATTTCCCTTGAATATCAGAGTTGGGAGGTCAAGAGATGAGGGGGGGAAGACATAAATGACAGAATAGAAGGAGGAAGAAGGAAAGGAAAATACGTAAAAGAGAAAGTGCAGAAGGGATACTAGTGTTAGCAGAAGACCATGGAGCTACAACTTCAAGGTCAACTAAAATAGATTCTAAATATGAAGCTATTGCAGGTAAGTGAACTCCACTGTGGCTGCAATGACTGGCTTCTCTCTTGGGAATTAAACTGTTAACTGTGACATTAAAAATACAAGCTGGTATACAGGAGGATCTGTGACACTATGAGATAAATATGTCTTTGGTACAACCTGTGCTAGCAATGTGAAGGAATTTTCTTTAGTCCTTTTGTGTATTTTCTTAAAACAATTTAATAAACCTTATTAGGAAAAAATGGACAATAATTATGTATTGCTTCTTTTGAGCTTGATCATAATAAAGGGTTAGATAGGTTTTGCATTAACTTTATTCAGCTAACCTTGATCATACATATATATGGAGAAAATACTGTGCAGTGTATTTAGAGATAATGCTAACTGCATTTGGTTGTCTTGGAAACTGAAATGTTAAAATAATGATGAAGTGATTGCTAAAAATCAACTTGCATGCAGTTGTTATGGTAACTAGTTATTTCTCTATTTTTTTCCCTAAATTAACCACATGAAGTGAAATTGTTGCTGTGAGTCATTTTATATTGATGTTTTTCATGTCAAGGATAAGCATGTTATCTTGGAAATGTCTTACACTTACATGAAGAGATAAAACATGGGAGTATTCGTGTGTATTGTTGTTGCTTTGTAAGTATTAGTTTATGCACAAAGAAAGATATGCAGATTATAAATAACTAGGGTCATACTTCTAGGCCAATGTTTTCATAAGTTTCCTCAGCAGCTAGATGGGCAGCCATCTAGCCTGTTCTTTTAAAGGGAAAGAATGAACGGGTGAAAAAGTAAATCAGAATTAGTAGTAATTACAAGCAAGTGTTATATACAAAGATTTCTTTCATTTGTTTTTTTATTTAGTACCAACCATTTATCCATTCATCCTTTTTTTCTTTCTTTTATTTTATTTTTAAGTTTTTGAGACAGGACTTTGTTATTGGTTCAAGCTTGTGATTCTCTTTCCAAAGTCTCTCAAGAGGGGGAACCATCAGACTGTATCCCTATCCCTAGCTACATATATACACATACATACATATTTTAATTTCCATTTTCAATATACATTCATTTCTGAAATATTCCTGATTAGAACACTAAGACATAAAATGTACCTGATAATCTTAAAAAGTCTCATAGAATGAGAAAGAATAAGCAAGTGAGAGGGCTCCCACATACTAAGGGCATATCAAAAGATATAAAGAACACAGTGCCCTCAATGTGAATAGGATTACACTTCACTTCTATCATTTTTACTTTTCTTGCTTTAAATCATAGTGAAACCATGAGAAAAATAAAATGACAGGTATGTAAAGCAGACAGTATTTCTTATGCTAATTATCTCCTTTCGAGTTTTTTTTTTTTAATTTAACAGTAGATGAAGTTCCTTGGATGTGTCAAGGTTGTTCTAGTTACTCAAAAAACTGAATTCTAATCTTTTTTTTTCAAAATTATGCAAGTATTTATGACAGTGCCTGTTTTAGTCACTTTCCTTCCACTGTCAAGGGATACTATGACTCAAGTCAACTTATGAGGGAAGAGTTTGAGTGGTGGTTGTAGTTTCAGAAAGCAAGTCCATGACTATGATTGCAAGGAATCTAGTAGCAGGCAGGTAAACATGGTGTTGTACCAGTCCCTGAGAGCTAACAGACAGACAGACAGGCAGACAGACAGACAGACAGAGACAGAGTTTAGAAGTCACCAACTGGAGTGCCGTGACCTTTTCAAACCTCAAAGCCAATCCCCTGCGACATGTAACTATTATAGCCAGGTCACCCCTCCAAAATATTCCCCAAACAGTTCCACCAACTACAAGAAGAAGCATTCAAATATGTTAGCCCATGTGGGTCTTGTTCATGGAAATCACCATAGTATCTATTTTATTGTTTAAGTCTCTACTTCTGTATTTTCTTTTCTTAAAGATTCCTTTTACATACAAGAGAGCTTATGATAACCACACTTAAAAACATTGGATGTACATTTTTTATACTTCAGATTGATCAAGATGGTTGAATTGAGTTATCTATATGCATCTACGTGGAAAAGAATCTTAAAGTTCATAGATGCGGACATTGTTCTGTAGTCTTTTTATAGACTTGTATCAAATCTAGTACATGTGGGTAAAACAAGCATGCAAAAAAAAATGTATGAGTCATGTAGAACTCCAGTTGCTTTAGGAGAGTGCCAGATGCCATGAGTCAGGTTTCAACAAGTGTCTGCAGCAGGACTCTAAAGTGGATGGTGCATGGAGAGCGTGTAGGATATCAGCCAAACATTCACTTGTGTTTGTATTTTTATTATATTTGTGCTTCATAATTTCCAACATTATTCTATCTATCATTGATTCTCCTTCATAAGTGCATTCCATACTACAAAACAAAATTGGATTTTTATCACCAGAGTCAGTTGGGGTCAAACAAAACTATTGGTTTATATCCAGTGCTGGATGAATCCAGGTGAATCCACATTTCCTCATTTAACAAACCAGGGGTCATAATGCTTGGCCTATGTTTATTGAGAGAGCAAGTAAAATAATCAATGTGATAGATAGTTCTTTCAACTGTTAACACCATATAAATTAAAAAGTTATCCCTGATACTACAGATCGAGGCAAGCTATACAGAGATGAGGAAGGAATATTGATTTGAACTGCAGCCGCCTCAGTCAAAATGCTTAAAACTTGTAAGCTTGCTTGCAATAAGAAACATGACACATCCCCAGCCTGAGCTTTTTAAAACATGCTTTACTTGACGTAGAATCACCATGAGCAATATTTTGGGGGGCTAAACTCTAGGAATGTCAGCAAAACTTGGCTATGTGGGAAGGATATAGAGAAAATCTTAACAGAATCCTATTATTGAGAGTAAAACCAAGAGTCAAATATATTACAATGCCACAAGCATTTATAAAGTGTTGCAAACATTGTGTATGTACAAAGGTTTGCACAGGCAAACTCCTTTTTTCTGTCCAAGTGAGTGCTTAGTTTTTCCTTTCTCATTGACAAAGAGCTAAGTACAGGTCCACCATTTCCATTTTTTTATGTCATTCAGATTACACTCTGAAAGTTGCCCTTCAATGTCATCCATGGGCAGATGAAAGGTTGGTAAAGTGAGGTTACTGGTTATTTCTGAGGTTGATACTCTCACGATTGAATGTGATGTTATACAAAGTTCAATCTTTTAGAGTCTGAGTTGGAAGTGAAGAGATGAAAAGGGTCTATGCTACCCCTGAGAAAATGTCAAGCATTTGCAATCAGAGTGGGCAGAAAGTGAAGGCAGAGTTCGTTTCTTAGGAAGGAGAGAGGGGAGATTGGGCAGAGTACATGTCATCTATTGCAGGTTTATTCTTTTAGAAATCTTTTCCAAATTGCTTTTGAATCAAGGTATTTATAGGTCAAGATACTGCTTAAGAATCAGTGGATTAGAAAGTCTTCTGTCCCTCACTTCTGTGTCTAACACCGCCTCCTATGTCAAATAAAAGATTCAAAATAAAAACATGTCTTCATTGCTTCATTGGGAATCTAACTTAAAAACCTGTGTTTTTCATTCACTTGTTTGAATCCTGTGGTCCATTTATTGCCTTAATTTAGAAAGCATTGTATTGAGAAACCTACCTGGTAAATTGGGAACTGTAATTAAATGCACATTGGGGAAACACGTTGTTTTGAGACTGGGGAAAAATAAATCTCATTGACATACTTCTCAGAAATACATAGTGATTTCAATCAGTGGCCCCTCCATCTGCTCCAGCTTCAGTAGTTCTTACACACTGATCTCAATATTAATGGATATCACATCTTCAGGTTTCCGTGGTCCTTTCACTTTTGACTTTCCCACTAGATAAACTTAGTCCTGATAGTGGAACCCAGGCAAATATTCCGTTAATGTTTCCCAACTAAAGAAATCTCAATATTTTAGCCATCTATTTACCTCATATTTTATGGATACCAGTGAGGTACTCAGCAAGTGAGGAACTGGAATCTTCTAGGCATGCTTTTCTCTTCTGCTCCAGAAGCTCTGTGGGATTTCTGTTGGTTTTTGGAAATATTAACATAAACAATGATGAGTGGAAAAAGTCCCAAATCTAGGAATTAGCAAGAGAAGGCTAATAAATAAAAAAGGTTGCTTTTTTATTGAATACTTCTACTTCCATTGAAACAAGAAATAAGCACAGTGGCACTTATTATCTCAATTACTTGTCTTTATTCAAAACTTCTGCTCCCATTTTAACATTTTTAATATATGGTCATCTACTCCTTACCTAAAGTGGACCAATCAACCTTTAAAATGGTCATTTATTTAAAAAATATTTTAGTAAAGATGATATATAAACCAATGTGTGTTTCCAAGTTCAAAGCACATTTGGACTTGGTGGGGAAGAATTAATAGGCTCACTTCCTTACCCTCCTCAGAGAAAGTTGAAATTCTTTTTTTTTTTTTTAAACAAATTAATCTATTCACTCTAAATCCCAATTTCAGCCCCTTCCTCTGTGGCAGGATACTTGGTCACACTGTGATCCCCAAGATAATGTTATTTATATCTTAAAAACTTTGTTGTGGTTTGGCTCAACCCTAGTATACGCCTTTAATCCAACAGCTAAATAAAATCAACTGTAGGTCAAGAGACAGGGCAAGTAACCAGCCTACAGGGAGTGAAGAGAAGTAAACAGAAGGGAGGGCCTTTGAGAAGAAGAGTGTTTAAGACAATGTGGAGAAGGAGAAAGAGCTTTTTCCTTCTGGGATATCAGTGGAGTAGGAAGGTCAGCTGGGTGTCTTCTCTGCCTCATTGAGCGAGTGGGCTTCTATCACAGCATCTTGCTCCTGAGACTTCATTTGGTTAATCCAAATTTGGGATTATTTTTGTTGTTGCCTTTTTTTAAAAAAAATAACACCTCTTCCTTCTTCCCAGTTTCCCCTCCACCAATTCCTCTTCTCCCTAGAGAAGGGGGTCCTCTCATGGATATCAACCCTCTTTAGCATACCAAGCTGCAGTAGGACCAGGGGCATCCTCTCCCACTGAGCTCAGACAAGTCAGTCCCACTAGAAGCACAAGATTGAAAGGCAGGGAACAGAGTCATAGACAGCCTCTATTCCAGTCACCAGGGACCCACATGGAGACAAAGGTGCACATCTGCCAAACATGTTCAAGGGGCCTAGGTCTTACCCATGCATGCTTCTTGGTTAGTGGTTCACTCTCTGCAAGCCCCACAAGCCAAGGTTAGCTGATCCTTTAGGTTTTCTTGTGGGAGTCCTTGACCTCTCTGGCTTATTCAATTATTCCCTCCCCTCTTCCACAGGATTCCCTGAGCTCAGCTTAATGTTTTGATGTGGATTTCTATGTTTGTGCATCTGTTTCCATCAGGTGTCAGAGAAAACTTCTCAGATAACAGTTATGCTAAGTCCCTGTCTGTAACTATAGCAGAATATCATTAATACTGTCAGGGGCAGGCTCTTTCTCATGACATGGGTCTCATGTGGGGCTAATCATTGATTGGCTATTCCTTCAATTTCTGCAACATTATTACCCCTGAACATCTTATAGGGAGGACAAATTTTGAGTTGAAAGTTTTATGGGTGGGTTGGTGTCCCATTCCTCCATTGGAAGTCTAGCCAGGCTACATGAGGTGGCCATTTCAGGTTCCCTATCCCCTATGTCTAAGAGTCTCAGCTAGAGATACCCCTCTAGATTCTCAGGAACCTCTCCTGTCTCAGGGATCTAGCTCCACCCAGAGATGTCTCCGCACTGAATTCAGTTCTCTCTGTCAGTTATCACTCCCTCTGACTTCCTCCCATCTCTTAAGTCCTGTTTGCATCCTCAACCCTCCTCTACCCAATCATGTGCCTCTATCAACTCTGCTATCTAATTTATTTCCCCTTCTAAGTGAGATTCAAGCTTTCTTCCTTGGGTACTCCTCACTTAGCTTCTTTGGCTCTCTGTTTTGTAGTATGGTTATCCTGTAATTTATGGCTAATGTCCGCTTATAAATGAGTACATGCCCTATTTGTATTTCTGGGTCTGGGATACTCACTGAGCATGGTATTTTCTAGTTCTATCCATTTATCCACAAAGTTCATGACATCTTCTTTTTAATACCTGAGTAGTAGTTCATTGTGTAAATGAACAACATTTTCTTTATCCATTCTTCAGTTGAGGGACATCTGCTTTGTTTCCAGTTCCTGATATTACAAATAAAGCTGCTAAGAACATAGTGGAACACATGTCCTTGTGGTATCGTTGAGCATCTTTTGGCTATATACCTAGGAGTAGTATAGCTGGCTCTTGAGATAGAACTATTCTAAATCTTCCAAGACACCACCAAATTGACAGAGTAGCTGACTAGTTTGCACTTCAACCAGCAATGGGGAGTGTTCTCCTTGCTCCACATACTCCCAAGCACGTGTTGTTACTTGAGTTTTTGATCTTAGCCATAATGATGTGTGTGAGGTAGAATCTCAAAATAATTTTGGTCTGTATTTCCTGATGTCTAAGGATATTGAATATTCCTTCAAGTGTTTCTTGGCTATTTGAGATTTCTCTGCTGAGAATTATCTGTTTTTTTTTTCTGTATCACATTTTAAAATTAGTTCATAGGGTTTGTTGATGTCTAATTTCTTTAGTTTTTGTATATTTTTAATATTAACCCTCTGTTGGATGAGAGGTAGCATCAAAGTAAATGGAGAGAAACTTAAAGCAATTCCAATAAAACAAGGGATAAGTCAAAGCTGCTCACTCTCTCCATATCTATTCCATATTGTACCTGAGGTTTTAAGGCAATAAGCAATAAGACAACCAAAATGAGATTATGGGGATACAAGTTGGAAAGGAAGAAGTCAAAGTAACACTATTTGCAGATGATATGATAGTATAATGTAAGTGACCCCAAAAGATTCTACCAGAGAACTTCTACAGCTGATAAACACCTTCTTCAAAGTGGCTGGATAGAAAATTAATTAAAAAAAAATCAGCAGCCCTCCTTTATACAAAAAAAATGTGCAGAAAATGTTATTAGGAAAACCACACCCTTTACAATACACTTAAATAATATGGAATACCTTGGTGTAACTCTGACAAAGCAAATGAAAAACCATATAACAAAAAAGTTTACATCTCTGCAAAAGAAATTGAAGAATATGGAAAGATCTCTCATGCTCATGAACTAGTAGGACTAGCTTAGTAACAATGGCCAGCTTACCCAAAGCAATTTAAAGTTTCAAAATAATTCCCATTAAAAGTCCAACACAATTCTTTACAAATATTGAGAGAACAATACTCAAGTTCACAAAGAAAAACAACAACAACAACACACACACAAAACACAAAATCAAAATATAAACAAGAACAACAACAAAAAACAGAAAAGCTAAAACAATCTTGTACAATAAAAGACTTCTGGAGGTATCACCATCCTTGACTTCAAGCTGTACTACAGAGCAATAGTAGTAAAAACTGCCTGGCATTGGTATAGAAACAGATAGGTTGATCGGTGGAATGGAACCGGAGACCCAGCAACAAACCCTCACACTTGTGTTGGATACTTGGGTTTTGACAAAAAAAGCCAAAACTATACATTTTTTTTTGTTTTTTCTTTTTCTTTTGTTATTTTGTTTGTTTGTTTTCTTCATTTGTTTGGAGTTTCTGAACATTTGATGCACACCCAGCAGGAAATGATGAAGCCAAGTTGGAAATGGTAGGCAACCAGCAGCTCCTTCCAGCAGTGAACAGCAAGGAGAGAAGGCTTCCCAAGATTTCAGTGTTAGAGCTCTTCAATGTACAGCTTTTAGAAAACAGCTCTCTTAGACAATAGTCAATGAAACAGCTTGTGATTTTTTTAAGTTTTATTGCTATATGATGAGAAAATTTACATGATTTCAACTTATCTGAATTTGTTAACATTTAAAAGCATATTTTAAGTATAGAATTAAATCACATTCTTGTTTTCCTTTTGTACCACAACTCCTCCCAGAGACTCCCTTCAATACCTACAATATCTTTTTTGTCATATTATTTAAAATTTATAAAATATTATAACAATAAAAATGAGTATTATAAAAGTTGTCTGATATAAAACAACAATTTAATAATCTTATGTAGATGCTTGTATACAGCAAAACTGAAAATACAAACATTTTTCTCAATATAAATTTTAAATAACTCCAAACATATTAACTGCATATTTCAAAATAATACATCACTACTAATATTTTCTTAAATGAACATAAACATATAAAGTGTTTTTGTTTGTTTGTTTTATATTTAGTAGAGCTTAAAATCTTGGCTCTTACTGTGGTAACTTGATACAAGAGTTACAAACATCAAGCAAAGCATTCAGTCTCACTCTTTGTTGTTCTCTTACAAGCCTCCTCCCAATTTAATTGTCTACATTACTTTTTGGTATATAAATACTTTTAAAATATGTAAGCTATTCTGAAAACCATGAAATAAACAATACTACTAATAGAGAGGCTGAGATAGGAGAAGCGAGATCTCAAGACCATTATGTAATATACAGCAAGACACTGTCACAAACAAACAAGCTGAAAGTGTATATGGATTATACAATATTGGACCTATTTCTCCAATTACCAAATTAGAGAGACCATTGGATGACAATCAATAAATTTCTAATTCCTCATGTTTTTGGATTTCAATTGATTAGGATATGTTGGTAATATAAATTTTCATATTAAGATATTAAGAATAAGTAATTGTTACATCCTGTTGTTTTTGTTGTAAGAGGTGGAATTAGGTTTGTGTGGATTTCTTGAAAGATTACTTTCTTGC
>NW_022196912.1:18285779-18289074 GCF_008632895.1 Mastomys coucha | reverse complement strand
CTTCTATAATTTTGTTGAAGATATTTACTGGCCCATTACCTTGGGAGTCTTCACTCTCTTCTATATCTGTTGTCCTTAGATTTGGTCTTCTCATTGAATCCTGGATTTTCTGGATGTTCTGGGTTAGGAGCTTTTTGCTTTTTGCATTTTCTTTGACTGTTGTGTCAATGTTTTCTATGGTATCTTCAGCCCCTGTGATTCTCTCTTCTATCTCTTGTATTCTGTTGGTGATGCGTGTATCTACGACTCCTGATTTCTTTCCTATGTTTTCTACCTCCAGGGATATCTCTCTTTCTGATTTCTTTATTGTTTCTATTTTCATTTTTAGATTCTGAATGGTTTTGCTCATTTCTTTCACTTGTTTGATTGTGTTTCCCTGTAGTTCTTTAAGGGATTTTTGTGTTTCCTCTTGAAGGGCCTCTAGCTGTTTACCTGTGTTCTCCTGTATTTCTTTGAGAGTGCTATTTATGTCTTTCTTAAAGTCCTGTATCATCACCATGAGAAGTGATTTTATATCTGAATCTTGCTTTTCCCATGTAATGGTGTGTCTGTGTGTCCAGGACTTGCTATGGTGGGAATATTGGGTTCTGATGATGCCAAGTAACCCTGGCTTCTGTTGCTTATATTCTTACATTTGCCCCCACATCATCTGGTTATCTCTAGTGCTACCTGCCCATGCTAAACCTGACTGGAGCCTGTCCTAACTGTGATCCTGGTTGTGTCAGAACTCCTCAGGGTCAAGCTTTCTCTGTGATACTGTGATTCTGGGATCCTGTGACCCTGGGCTTGTTAGAGAACCCAGGAGTGGAGCTTCCTCTAGGTGTTGTGGGACTAGCTGCAGAGTTTTCACCCAAGGTCTACTCAGGGCACTGCTGGCCCAGACAGACTGGAAGCAACCTGAGCCACTGGGTTGGCAGAATTCCTGTGTGCTTGGTCCTGCTGGTTCCAGTTACTCCCAGTATTGGGACAGATGTTGTGTCCTCCTCACCTCTGATCCTGGGCCACAGCTTGTGGTCTTAATTTGGGTTGAGCAAGGACAAGATAAACATGGGTGGGAAGGGATTCCTCTTAGGGTGACATTTCATTGGCTGAGGTTTACATTTCTGGGCATACTTCCTTTTCATAGAGAGGCATTTCAAGAATTTAAACCTGTAGTTTTGCAAAGGATTACATGACATTCTTCAGGTATAGTGTGGGGATTTGTCTTCCTCATAGGGCAGAGAAGAGGAAGCTCTTCTAGGAAAGCGAGTCCCCTATTATGCACCCAGCTCAGGGAAGCTGTCCAGCCATGGGTGAGTTGGACATTAAGTAGCAGGTTTTCCAACTGTACAGGTTTAATTACATGTCTACATGTAGAAGAATGCAAATTGATCCTATTTATCACCCTTCGCAAAACTCAGCTCCAAGTAGATTAAAAATCTCAACACAGAATTAGATACACTAAATCTGATAGCAGAGAAAGTGGGGGATAGAGTTGAACACATTTGCATAGTAGACAGCTTCCTGAACAAAGCACCAACAACTCAGGCACTAAGATCAACAATTGATAAATGATGATTATTAATTCATGAGATCTCATGAAACTGAAAATCTTCAGTAAGGCAAAGGGCACCTTAAGTATGACAAAATGGCAGCCTACGGAATGGGAAAAGATCTTCATCAATCCTACATCCAAGAGACAATGTCCACATTCTTATGGTGGCCTCTTACAGCTGCTATAGATGCTATAATTCATGCACCAACCTTTCCATGCAAGTGCAAAGAGAAAATCAAAGTGGATCTAGTCAACTCTGAAGAACATACTTGTGCTTTTCATAGCCAGATAGGAATGCACATCAGCAATGTGAATGTCAAGGTAGAAGGAATGCCACTAGAAGGAAGCAAGACAGACACATGCTCAGCTCATTGACTTCCTTTAGCATCTGCTTTATAAAAGGCCTCTTCTTTTTTAAATTGTCAAATTCAGTTTGAATTCATTGAATACATTGTCCACTTTATGCTCATAAATCTAAGGGCTTCCTAGAAATCTATCAATTCTAAAGATTTATTTATTTATTAATTATATGTACACCATAGCTGTCTCCAGAAGAGGACATCAGATCTTGTTAAGGATGGTTGTGAGCCATCATGTGGTTTCTCAGAAACTTCAGAAGAGCAGTTGGTACTCTTAACTGCTGAACCATCTCTCCATCAATTCTAAGGACATTTCAGTATAGGATATAATTGTCCCTAATTTCTCTTCCAATGGCTGTGGTGAAAGGTGTATTCGTATTTTTTTTATTAGATATTTTCTTTTTTTACATGTAAATTTCTCCTTTCCCAGTTTCCCCTCCAAAAAACAAAGAAACAAACAAAAACAACAAAAACAAACCCCTGTTGCCTCCCCCCTCCCCATGCCTGCCATCCCACCCTCTCCCACTTATTGGCCCTGACATTCCCGTACACTGGGGCACAGAACCTTCACAGGGCCAAGGGCCTCTCCTCCTATTGATGATCGAATTTGCAATCCTCTACTATACACACGCTGCCAGAACAATCAGACCCCTCCATGTGCAGTCCTTGGTTGGTGGTTGAGACCCTGGGAACTTTGAGGGTACTAGTTAGTTCATATTGTTGTTCGTCCTATGGGGCTCAAACCCCTCAGCTCCATAGGTCCTTTCTCCAACTCCTTCATTGAGGACCCTGTACTCAGTTCAATGGATGACTAATACAGAAAAGTGTATTCTTAAGTTCATATGGCTCCTGGGTACCTTTGTCTGTTTTCCTGGCAAACTTGCAAACCTATATAGACATTAGCATGACACTAAATGTGTCTTTAGATTTGTGGTACTACATATTTCATAATAATATAGAAATATCCCCCAAAGGCAAGGTCTACTGTTTTTCCTTTTGTCTTTTCAGAGTTTGGAACAGTGCCTGATAGCAGAAACTATTAAGGAGTTGTGAAATGAGGGAAGTTTCATTTAAAGGAAGACTATATTTTATTAACCCTTAAAACCGTATTTATAGAGCATGGCCTCTCAAGTGAGAATATTTTATTGTTTTTCTAAATGCAATAGTTTCCTGTTCTTCTATGTTACTCCACTAGGACTTACAAACTGCCATACCAGTGCTCAAATTTCTAACAGCTCCTTGGACTCTTCTGTCATGTTCTTCCAGACTTCTTACACCTCTGCACAGCCAGAGATGATGAAGATTATTATAACATTCCACATAGACTGTGAGTGATCATCTTAACCCACAAAACATAGACTGAAATCTTCCAGATTCTGAGAGAAGACATTTACCAAACTAC
>NW_022196912.1:18282175-18285769 GCF_008632895.1 Mastomys coucha | reverse complement strand
ATACCCAGGGCATGGAGAACAATTCTCTTATTAGAAAAATGGTTGTTTACTGAACTATGGGTTATGTAGATGAGAGGAAGTCTAAAGATCAGTTTGTGCTTGAGATACAGTCAATTGCAAAGAGATGACTTTATACTAAACCTACACACTGTAATACCAGTAAATATTGATGCTACAACATGTAGGATTTGGAAATATGAAAAACTATACATGTGTTTATCTCTATCATTCTCTCTCTCTTTCTCTCTTCCTTTCTTTCTCTCTCTCTCCTTTATCTATCTATGCTATATCACTATTTTTTCAAGAACTAATAATGGAAAATATCATCACATATTAATTATGGGAAAAAGAGATCAAAAGGATGTAAAGTAAAATAAAAAAATCAGCATTTTGTGATTCATAGATCTCAAATAATATCTTAATTGTAAGCAGGCTTTGGCTTGACTTTACACTTGAGTTTTCCTTCTATTCAGAGTTTATATGTATGCATCTCATGAGAATCCTTATATGCTTCAATTATTATATAAAGATAGGAATCCAAAACACACTATTGGACATAGGGTGGGAAGAGGAACAATGAATGGAATATAAGGTGAATAAATAAAAAATAAAAAAAAAAACAGAAACTAAAAAAAGAAAAACTAAACCAGCCAACAAGCACAAACAAACAAACAAAAACAAAGCATACTTACCAAGCACATCTCAACTGTACCTGTGAGTCGAAGATATCTTTAAAGGATATTATATATTTCATTAAGAATAATATTTTCACTTAAATTATGGTTAGAATAATAAAGGAAAAACTTCACAATCTTTGTTTCATATTGTCATTAAAGTTGTATCAATTTTATATAATGTAATTTTTTTATATAGTGACTTATAGAGGAAAAAGGAAAGGCCTTCCCTATTATTTGAGATAGCAGAAATGCAGCCTCTCTTTTTCTTTGTCTTCTTATCTCTCTGTTTTCACTTTTTTCTGTCTCTCTCTGTAAATACATATATATATTTGTGTATGTATACTTTCAACTTGTCTTGATACATTTTTATTAGTACATAGTCATCATCAAAACTAATTGGATTCATTGTAAGGTTTTCATATATTCATCATTTTCTCCCTAATTTTCTTCCTCTTCCCTCATGTTATCTTCTTGACTTTCAAGTCAAGATGCTACAGGTCTTTTTGTCACTGGGACAGATCCTTGAGAGGAAGAAGTTGTAGAATAAAAGGTTTATTTTACTCACAGTTTCAGGTATTCTGTTCATGATGGAAGGGCGTGGCAGGGCAAACAGCTCATATTTTTGTAGCCTGGAGGCAAAGAGGAAAAAAAAAAAGCTTTTGCTATTGGAATCTCTTCTTCTCTTCATTTTTATTTCACCAAGACCATCAGTCACACTTTCAGTAAGAGTTTCAAGTCTAAGTTCGTTCTTTGTGAAAGTACTCTCACAGTCACCCCTGGTGGCAAACTTCGCTTATCTCCTATGCACATCTCAATCTAACCAGTATTAACAATGTTTGATTTCTTTTATTTGACGTGATGATCTCCAGTTTTATTCACTTACCTGCAGATAATACAACTGTATTTTTCCATCCATTGGGTAAATACACAATATTCTTGATAGACGTAATTCTTATAGTTGTTGAAGCTGTAGATACTCCTCATCAAAGGTAGAATAACTACAGATTTTATGTCATATATGAAGCAATTTGGGAACACTGAAACCCAACATCAAAACAAAACCAATCAAATAAACAAAGTGATAAAATAAGCTATATACCTGAAAGGGCCAGGGCCATATCGATTCTAGATCATTTTGGTCATTCAAAGGTCAAACAAAATTAGATTCTGGGAAATGTTGAAAAGTTTGTTTAGGTTTGAAAAAGAAACACAGCATATCTTCAGTAACATGCCTTTTTAGAGAACATTAATGAAGTTTTCCGTTTTTTAAATATCATAAAAAAGTGTTTTGAGAGAAATAGTAAAAATGAAATAAAAAGGTTAAGAGAAGTTAAATATTTATATAAAATAGTGACCATACAAAAAGCCAAATTCAAACATTTCAACTTTTCATTTCAGGAAATGAAAATATGACATTATGAGAGTAAAGTTGTACTTAAACATATAATATAAATGCATCTATAAATGATTAATACATATTTGATAATTCTATAACATTTAATATCATCCTTGTGCATTTAAAAGACATTAACTTATGCCTAAACTAACTTTCTCCTAATCATGGACACAATGAAATCTTGTGGTTTTAGATGAACTTATGCAAGATTTTAGATGCACTTATGTAAATTACTACAATATGAAAGACATACAGAAATTTAGTATGAGATATATAGTATGTGGAAAATTATCCTAAACTTTGGCTGCTTCCTCAGCCTCAGAGTGTATCAGTCTCTCATACATGTGCATACCTAGGCATTTTATTCCGAGTAAAAGTCACTGAGACAGATGGGCCAAGATCAGTTTCAGAAGGGTGTTTGTCATTTTAATACAATTTACAATTTATGGAACCTGGATACCAGTTATTGTGAGGAGGCTAAGATGAGGTAACTGAGAAGATATTGTTCCCTTCACTAAACCAATGCTTATATCTCTGTCCCTGTTTACAAATACTTCCAGGATATACACTGGATGCAAACATTGAAAGGAAATTTGTGGTAATTGGGTGTAACTCGCTGCATCCCTATAATGGTGAACTTTGGGGGAGAGAGCAGAGGCCTCCCCTGCTGTTTGAGATAGTAAAAAAAATGCAATCTTTAGGTTCTAAAGACTAACAAGCTTAGATGAAGCAAGAATGCACACATTTATTAAGTCACTTTATGTGACAAACATTTTCATAACAAAATACAGAGATTTTTACTATCACACATTTATATTTTCTGCAATTCTAACTGAAGATATATATGTAGAGATATGTTTTGACTCATTGGGTCTGACTCTGCCAGCGTATGTCTAGCTGTGTCAGCCACCTCCTAACAGCAAACACTGTTCTTAATCTTTTGAGAAGTATTCACTAACACCTACCTAGGATGAGTTCTGGAATTTTAGATTGATCCTTGTATGTGAGTGATGCAAAATGAACTCTCCTCTGTTCATCTTACCGAAGGACGGTCTGAGTTACAGACAGAAACTCAGTTCATTTATTATTATCCATCTAAGGAATAGTAATGGGCACATTTTCCCAATGTTTAGAAGTTAATGAGTAACTATGAAATCAAAATTCTATGACATTTTTAGTTTCCATAAGAACAGCCCTACTCAGCTATTAAAAACAATAAATTTATGAAATTCATAGGGAAATGGATGGATCTGGAGAATATCATCCTGAGTGAGATAACCCAATCACAAAAGAACAAACATGGTATGCACTCTCTGATAAGTGGTTATTAGCCCAGAAGTTCGGAATACAGGAAGAACAACCCACATTCCACAAGGAACTCAAGAAGAAGGAAGACAAAAAGGTGGACATTTCATTCCTTCTTTTTTTTTAATTATTATTTTTTATTAGATATTTTATTTACATGTAAATTTCTCCCTTCCCAGTTTCCCCTCTAAAAACAAAGAAACAAACAAAAACAAC
>NW_022196912.1:18230377-18280580 GCF_008632895.1 Mastomys coucha | reverse complement strand
TTGTTTGTTTCTTTGTTTTTTGGAGGGAAAACTGGGAATGGAGAAATTTACATGTAAATAAAGAAAATTAAAAAAAAAAGGAACAGTCCATCAATGCATGATGGACTCAAGTTAGTTTGAATAACAGGTATATTTTATCTAACAGTTCAAATTTTTAAGAATGTAATGTAAATGCAATTACACTGTTCCAGTAAAGAGTTATTTCTTATGCCTACTGTGATTGGTTTTGTTGCCTTTATTTCTTTTTTCAAATGTCAGTTGAGTAAAGAAGCAGCTGACAGAACTGGAGAAAATCATAGCTGGCTATGCATTTGGCAGAATACTGACTTCTAACAACATGAAAAGAAACTGAACACAAACCAACCAACCAACCAACCCCAGAAAAACAGCCATTTGGAAGGCAGCTATGTTCATCACTATACTACAGACCAACCAGACCCCCAGAGCTCCCAGGGACTAAACCACCAACCAAAGCATGCACATGGAGGGACCCATGGCTCCAGCAACATGTGTAGCAGAGGATGGCCTTATCTGGCATCAATGTGAGGAGAAGCTCTTGGTCCTATGATGACTAGATGCCCAAGTATACAGAAGTGCCAGGTGGGTGTGGGTGGTTGGGGGAGCACCCTCATAGAAGCAGGGAGAGGGGGATGGGATAGGGAGCTTGTGGAGGGGAAGCCCGGAAAGGGGATAACATTTGAAATGTAAATACATAAAATATCCATTAAAAAATAAAATTACTAAAAAAATTATCCGTTTGGAACTGAATTGAAAGCTCTCTCTCTCAAAAAAAGAGAGAGACATGAATGGCTAATAAATACAAGAAATAAATTTTCAAAGGAAAAAAAGAAAAGAAAGAAATCTTCAACATCCTTAGCCACCAGAAAATGCATGTTAAAACCACTTTAATGTTTCATCTCACTCTAGTCAGACTGACCATCATCAGCTCCATATAAATGCCAGTAAATGCTGGTATAGACTTGTAGAAAGGAGCACTTTGTAGAATTATAGGCTAGTGTCACTATTTTAGAAATCAATGTGGCAGTTTCTCCAATACCTGAGAAGAAGAATGACCATATGACCCCAACATACCACTCCTGAGCATGCACACAATGGACTTTAAGTCTTACTACAGATATTCTTACATTTCTGTGTTCATTTTTCCTTAATTCACAATAGCAAGGAAATGGAATGAGCCTAAATGTCCATCAACTAATGAATGGGTAATGAAACTGTGCTACATATAAACAATGATTGTCCCAATGAAAACAGTCTACATCACTTTTGATTTGGTGTAGAGCCTACTAAGAGTGCATAACACTGCACTCCAGGAAACCAATGAGGAACAGTCCTCTGTGGGTGGACACTTGTGTTAGTCATGCTTCAGGCTGCCTTCAATGTCCTCTTCTGATTTTAATCAATCTGCCCTGGACACTGTTTCTCCAAAACACATTACCCACAGGATTTTAGTGCATGTTCCTTTTTCAGCGATCCATTGTTATTCATCTGAAGGAGATGCCTACTTCTGTAACAGCATCTTTGGATTCTGTTATAGATCTGAATAGAATCTATAACAGAATCCAAAATCCTCCGTGTTATTTTTTAATTTTTTAGTTCAATTAAAATTAAAATGTGCTTAATTTGTGGCTGAAATGACATTTTAACAATAAAGTACTTGCTATTTTTTCTATGACCACCTGCCAATATTTCCTGAAGAATCCAAAGGATAGCAGAATTTGTAATTTCCTATTTCTACCAGTTTTTCTTCCTTTGTTCTCAGATATCTGAAACCCAAGGTTTCTATGAATCCTATATACCATTAAAAAGAATTTAGGACAACACTGCAGTGTCAATGTTCTGTAATCTTCTCTGCATGTCAGAATGTCCCTATACTGGTAAACACAAATGCTTGTGCCTCAGTCTGTGCTCTTATTATTTCTCAGCAAATCAGACACACATGATTGACTTTATTTGTCCTTGGAAGATTTTACATTTTTCAGTCTTGAGTAACTTCTTGGTCATGAAGATGCATGTTAAATTGCACGTGTTGTATGTCTTGTCTTCCCTCTGTGAAAATCTGTAGTATCTATGAGTTACAGTGTTAATACCACAGCATCAGAAGTATGTTTTAAGATTACTAAGTAGGAGGCCTTTTTTAGGGTTCAGAATACAGATTTAGCCTTTCGGCCTCCTAAATGAGAAGAACATAACTTATGGCCAGCCCTATCCACAGGCATGCACCAACTCAGTATTCACTCTGAAGTTTAAACTTCCTCTTTCCTATTCCTTGGGCAGTATCCAGGCAACAGTGAAGAAGCCTGCCCTTTGTAAATATTTCAGTATTTGCCCAGAGTGTCTTTCAGTGACATACTTTATTCCTTTCATTATCCCCTGACTTCCTTCTGGCCTTGAGGATTACCTCCTTCTTTTTATTCTGGGTTAACTAAATCAAAGACACAAAGGATAAAATACCTGATCAGCTCGCTCAGGTCATCCCTAACTCTGCATCCATCTCCCAAGTCTTTCCCTACCTCATAGCCTTATTCAGGTTTCTATATCATTGGTAGCATTTTCTCACTCCTGTTCTCTCTCTCTCTTTCTCTCTCTCCCTCCCTCTCTCTCTCTCTCTCACTCCCTCTCTTTCTCTCTCACTCACTCACACACACACACACATACACTAACACATTCCTCTCTTTATCATATTTATCATATTTCTTGGCAGTCTGTAAACTTGTCCATTCATGTTTCTCTGAAACAAAAAGGTGACTGATTCTACCTTCATGTTTAAGTCTTATGGTTCTATCACTATGGAAACATTTCAAAATCATTTTATTTAGCTCTTCTTCACCTCTCAGTCAACTTGACTCCCATGTAGATTCTTGTATCTAAAAACCCCACTCAGCCATCTATAGTAGTTCTGCCACTGCCAAAGTGAAGGACAACTTTGGGAGTTGTATCCTCTTTTCATTTCCCATGACATTCTAAAAATATGCAGCTGGATGAGATTCACTCCTCACTTAGAGCTGATGCTGGCAACAGCAGTTCTATTGTTTTTAAATCCATAATGACAAAAATGTAATTTCTCCCCCAACCCCAGTCTCAAGCATGATAAATAGTGAGATCATTCAGAAACTCAGGGTCCTATGCAGACCTCTACTGAGAGAAATTCTTATTGAATCCTATAAAGGATAGTTTCACCTGCAACGTTTTAGTTTAAGAATGACCACACACTTCCAAGTTCTCTGAGGTAATCCAGGAAAACAGCAATAGCTAGTATTGCTTTGGAAGTCTCCTGGACCTACTAATTAACAATGCAAGGGAGATTTTTTTCATGTGTGGAACAGGGGGTTTTCTTAGATAGTCTATGCTTCTTGGGGGAAATATTATTACCATGGCATAATCCATTAAATTGTATAATATTTTATTTGACATTAAACTGAAATCATACATTTTATTATTAAAATATATAATCTTGATATCATATATATTTTAAAGGAAGCTTGTAAAAATAGTTCATTATGGCTTTTCCAAACATTCTTAGCATTATCTCTCCTCTCTTCCTTTCCCACTGCATTACTCTCCCTCCCTTCTTTTCCCCATTTAAAATCATCCCCATCTTTGCCATTCCCTCCTTCATAACACCTGTGCCCTACTGTCCTTCCCTGTAGAGATCTTTCTTCTACCTACTTGCTTGTTCCAATTCCACCTTCCTGGGTTCTGCAGTTACATTGGGTTATATGTTTAAATCCAAAGACTTAGTCAGGATCTACCAATAAGAGAAATCACATGATGATTGTCTTACTGGGTCTGAGTTACCCGTATCAACACAGTATTTTGCAGCTCCATTATTTTTCTTTAAATTTCATGATTTTATTATTCTTTACAACTGAATAGTATTTCACTGGGTTTATATAGCTTGTCAGTTGATAAGTATTTAGGTTGCTTTCATTTTCTAGTTCTTATGCATAGAACAGTGATGAATATGACCCTATAGAAAAGTATCAGCTCACGCCGGGTGGTGGTGGTGCACACTTTTAATCCCAGCACTTGGGAGGCAGAGGCAGGTGGATTTGTGATTTCAAGACCAGCCTGTTCTACAGAGTGAGTTCCAGGACAGCCAAGGCTACACAGAGAAACCCTGTCTCAAAACACCAAAAAAAAAAAAAAAAAAAAAAAAAAAAAAAGTATCAGCTCCTTTGGGTATATGCTGATATTAGTTGGGGATTCCATTGCTATGATGAACACCAGGTCCAAAAAGCAAGCTGGGGAAGGAGGAGTTTATCTGGTTTACACTTCTACATTTCAGCCTATCACTGAAGGAAGCCATGACGGGAACACAAACAACACTGAAATCTAGAAGCAGAAGCTAATGTAAAGACCTTAGCAAGGTGCTACTTATTAGCTTGCTTTATGGCTTGTTCAGCTTGGTTTTTTTGTATAAACTAGGACTACCACCCTATGCATGGCACCACCCATATTAAGTTAATCATTTCTCTGTCATCATTAATTAGAAAGTGTCCTATAGGTTTATCAATAACCTGATCTTATGAAGTTATTTTCTCTTTCGAGGGTCCCTCCTCTCTGTTGACTCTTGTTCCTGTCAAGTTGACATGAAACTAGCCAAAACAATGTTAGAGACCAATATAGTTGGGCTATGTGGTTGATCTCCTTTTTGCTTTTTAAGAATTTCCCACACTGATTTCCATGATATTTGTACCACCTTTCCAACCTACTAATAATGAATGAGGGTTACTTTCTCTTCCATACCCTCAGCTTCCTAAGGTCTCATATCTAGTTAAAGGGGTATGATCAGTGACTAGTGAGAAAGAGAATTCATTTTTTCTCAATAACAAGATCCCTGATATTTATTTTAATCCTAAGTGGCCATGCCCTAAACCATACATATGAGCAACACTAAATAGACTCTGTTGTATATATTTCATATTTTATGTGTCATGATTGGTGGAACAATAATAGAGAAGAAAAGGTCATAAATTTCAGAGTGTGTTGGGGGATGAGAGGAGTTGGAAGAGAGAAAGATGGCTTGAAATGTTATTAATATAGTATACAAACATGATATTTGTAAATATTAAATTTAAATAAAATATTTTTTACAAATAAATAAATAATACAATATTTATTATATTTTACTATGTCTACATAGTTAATTTCCAAAAAGAAGACTTTTTCTGAAGAAGAAAAGGGGCCTCTATTAAAAATAAGCTAAAGTCACAGTCATACAACAGCACAATGCAGGTGAATCATGATGAATGACCAGTGAATGTAGGTATCTTAAACTCAGTGTGTCCTATAGAAGTAAATCAACTTTGTTTTAAATATACCTCACTCCTATACTCTGTTCACACAGTAGTATTGTTTCTTTAGTGTGGCAGTCTGTATAATTTGGCTCCATAGACTCATGTGTTTGAATGCTTGACTCACAGGGAGTATCACTATTAGAAGTTGTAGCCTTATTAGAGTAGGTGTGGTTTTGTAGGAGGAAGTGTGTCACTGTAGTTGTGGGCTTTGAAATCTCCTATGCTCAAGCTATATCCAACGTGGCACACAGTCTTCTGATGCCTGCAGAACTATTGCCTCCTCCAGCACCATGTCTGTAAGTTGCTGCCATACTTCCTGCCATGATGATAATGGACTGAACCTCTGAAACTATAAGCCAGCCTCAATTAAATGTTTTCTTTATAAGAGTTGCCACCTTCATGGTGTCTCTTCACAGCAATCAAACCCTAACAAAGACATCTACTCATCACACAATAGTCATTAATGCTGGCTTTGTTCCTTTTTATTCCCTCTTCTCATTTGTAGAAGTCCATCTTATGAACACAACTGGGCAATCCAGCTCTCTCTATGTCTGTTCTCATTACTTAAGTTACAGACTCTTGGTATTGTTGGCCTGTAATTGCTCAATTGCTCTCCCTACAGACTTGTTCTTCCTCCACAAGCTGTCAGAATGCAATCTTACTGCATCATAATTTAAAGGCCCCTGCACTGCTTTTCTTCCTTTGAAACAGAATGTCCTTGTCATTTATAGATAGATAGATAGATAGATAGATAGATAGATAGATAGATAGATAGACAGATAGATAGATAAAAACATCCCACAGACAAATCTTCACAGGTATACCTTGAGCTTCTATATTTGAAACTTGTGAAACATTGCATGAGAATAGCAAAGCTACTGTCCATTGACCAAGCTTTCAGACAAATATCTAACTAGTTAATCAATGAAGATTTAAAAATATTGAAAGACAAATTGATTTAAGTGTATTATGCTCTTTTTAACTTAATCTTGATTCCATATATGGACTTTAAGATTGTATTAATTTATGGGCCTTTGAAGATCCCCTAATTGGTATGAAAAAGCTTGGAGCCTTCCTGGCTTGCCATAGTAGACCCCTGGTTCACCTCTACTCATCTAATAGCCTTTTGATAAAGGTTATTGCAAGAAAACACTTGATGAGGAGAAGCTTTAATTTTGTCAGTGAGATTTTGAGAGCTCTGGGATCTTTCAGGCTCTTTCCATCTAAAACCTAGATTTTATTACACAAGAAAAGCATTAAAAATTCCACCAGATGCCAAGAAACACTGCTGACAGGAACCTGGTATAGCTGTTCCCTGAGATGTTCTACCAGCACCTGACCAATACAGATGCAGATACTCATAGCCAACCATTGGACTGAGCCCAGGGACCCCAATGGAAAAGCTAGGGGAAGGACTGAAGGAGCTGAAGGGGATTGCAACCTCATAGGAAGAATGATGTCAAGTAGACTACACAGAGCTCCCAGAGACTAAACAACCAACCAATGTGTATACATGGAGGGATCCATGGCTCAAGATACATATGTAGCAGAGGATAGCGTTATCTGATATCAATGGGCAGGGAGGCCCTTTGGAGGTCCTGTGGAGGTTTGATACACCAGCCTAGAAGGATGGTAGAACAGTGAGGCAGGGGTAGGTGAGTGGGTAGAGAAGCACTCTCATCCAGGCAAAGGGAGATGGGATGGGAGTGTTATGGAGGGGTAACTAGGAAAGGGTATCATTTGAAATGTAAATGAATAAAATGATTAATAAAAAAGAAATATAAGTGGGTGAAATGATTAATAAAAACCATTCTAATTCTTTCTCTATGAATCCTATTGCCCTCTTTCTGTCATTTAAGCATCTCAGAAGCGGGCTTTCTGCTCTGTGACTCACTCTTCACATCCTGTCGAGCTTTACATTTTATTAGTCCTCCCTAGAACATGTAATTGACTCAGCTCTAGTAGCCCAGCATATTTTTCTATGTCAATCATATTCATATTCTACCTTATTGGCTGCACAGTTACTATCCTTCCTTGCAGCTAGACAATTTTCTTGACTTAGTTCTACTTTTAAGATCTCATTTATTCCTCAAGAATCGACTGAGGTAACTCAGTAGAAAGACCACTTGAGAACTTAAGCCAAATTAATTCCTATCCCCTCTGAACTCCCATCAATGTTTAGTGAGTCAGGCAGCTTGTCATTGGTGGAAAAGCGTGATCTCTGAGCTGTAGATTCCTAGTTTTGAATACTGTCTCTGACAGTTATTAGCTGTGGGCAGATTATGCTATATTTCAAATCCCTCATGTGTAGAAAAATATGTAACTAAATGTCTTAGTTCTACAATAAAAGTCTACTTTTAACTTGCCTGTCTTTCTTATGAAATTTTTAAGTGTAGACAACATGTCTTACATTCTGACTTCATTGTCAAATTCAGTGTGTTCTCAGCACTTGTCTTACTGATTGGTATTCATTTTCAGACACAGAAATCTACAGATTTTAAACTCCCCTACCAACTTTTTCAACAGGAATAATATATACAGATTAATTTAATTTCTTTAATATACTCTGATCTCAGAATTATGCTCATTGATTACAAGACCTTGTCCCCTAGACCACTCTTTCTTCTATTCATATATTCCTGTTAACATTTATAACTTTCATAATTACTTCCTATCTTCATTTTCTCAACACTACCATACTATGAACAAGATCTGTTTTGACGTTTGAATCCCTTATTTCTAATAGAAATCAGGGACTTAGTTGGCCACCATCCAATTATAGTGGGTTTTCCTAAATCAATTCACATTTCACATTTTTTAAACTCAAGCTTTTGTATGAGTAATTGGTGTAAAACAAAAAGATACCATTAATAGACACTAGTTTGAAAGTATTTCTTTTGAAAACTAGTAGAAATTCAAGTACTATGAAGATGCATCATGTATTACTATGGCATCTTGTATAAAATAGATTATACCAGATTAATGTTTATTGCTAAGTAGAGATTCTCTCTCTCTCTCTCTCTCTCTGTGTGTGTGTGTGTGTGTGTGTGTGTGTGTGTATTATTCCAATGTCTATAAAATTAAATCCTGGATCCTGTTTTAGGAAAGATTAAAACATTGTATGTTGCATGAAATATTTAAAAAACAACCCAAGCTATGCAAGCAAGGCTATTTCATGCAATAGATGACAACCAACCTGGCAAGTTAGAATCTACTACAAATTTAAGATTCTTAGCCTATGAGTTAGAAATTTAGTTAGAAATTTGGAAGTTTGGTGAGCAGTGGAGTCAAGTCACGTGACTCAACAAGCAAGGGGAACCTTGAAACAAAGAAGGCTCTGTGTTCCCCTGCTGTGAAAAGAGACAACATTGCTGCTCTGAGTCAGAGAGCCAGAGAATAGAAGCTGCCTACTTCTTGGCAGATTTTGACTGAACTGCAAATTTATAAAATTGGGATTATTTGCTTTTAGGATATATTTATATACAGATTTTGTCTGAATCACATGGGGAATTTTGCCTGTGCTTCGGAACTAGGATAGGGAAAATTAGTCACTGGCTCCAACCAAGTAGAGAACAGTGATAATTGCCTGCTATGAACAAGTATTAATTAATAGAACTCTGTGGCTCCAGGTAGAAAGCATAACAGATAAATATCATGAAAGGTATTAATAAATAGAAGTTTGTGTCTTCAGATAGAGAGCATAACAGATAGATGATATACTAAAGTCTTCAGGAAACTCATATTCCTTGAACATGGGCTCCACGGAAATTTTGGGTTAAAATCCTGGTTGGACTAGCTGCCTACTTCTTATTAGTGGGTATTAATAGAAGTGTGATTAAATTGTTTTATAGTTAGAAGGAGAGAATACATTTTTTCAAAATGAGTAGTTTTTGGTTGTTTTATTATTCCTCTGGATAAAAGGCAAAATACAAGCTTTCCTGGTAGCCGACTGAAAGATGCTGATTTGGGAGACAGGTTTCGTCTTTGCAGTTTTAGAAAAAGTGATTAGTGTCTATACACCTTCCAGAGTTATATGGATCATATATGATGAAGAGAGATCCCCTGAGAAGTAGATTCCAGAAAATCAAACAAAAAAAGTTATCTTGACAATACTAAAATTTTGTTTTGAGATTTGTATATTTCAGACTATACAGACTTGGTTAGTCTCATTGTCAGATATGTTGAACTGACCTGTTTGAACTCCTGATCTCAGGAACTTTTAGCCAGATCCAGTCAGGACACATACATCAGAGATTAAAACAATCATTTGTGTGGCCTTCTTATGACCAACCAACTCCCCCATTTTCCCTACCCTTCCCTGCTTCAAAGATATCTCAATGCCCATATTCAGCTTGAAGTAGTTATGAACAGTCACCACCCCAGTTCCCTGGACTTAGAGGTCTGGAGGTGGTTATTCTAAGTTGTCTTTCTGGGGAATTTAAAAATGGTCATAATTTGAACAGGAAGAAAATAGCTACAATTGTGTAGCCATAATCTACTTTGGTTGAAATCTTTACAATAGTAAATAAGTTGAAGTCACAATTTCTTGGTTTGGTACAGAATTTATTTTGATGCAGAATCAAGATTTCCATTTGTATAAATTTCTTCTATTGATATAAAAATTTTGTAAGTACAAAGCTTGGACCCAGTCCTTCTATAAATGCCATTACAAACTGATCTGAGATGATTAAGCCTATGAGTTATGGGCCAGATAGCAAATTCATGATTCTGAGTTTATTGTTATGGTGTTTTCAAGATATTTTAATTTGAAATAGCTGGGATTAGTTAACAGACAAGAGTCCAGATTACTTTACATAGTTTTCAAAAACATCAGAAACCCACAGAATGTGGTATTTAATGTTATTTATTCACTCGTTGAGACATATCTGCTCCTACAGCTCCCCATTCTTGGATTCAAAAAAGCAGCTGGGCATCTCTACCTCCAGGTGAAGTTATACATTGTGACTAGATGGCCACTGGACAGAAGTCGCCTATTTCTCCTGCAGACCTGTACTGTTCTAGAAAGGACACAAATCACAGGTTAGTACAGCTGAGACAGACTAAGCTAGTCCTAAATAATTCTTGTTTTTCAAGGTCTGTCAGAGTATCCTTAGCTAGGAGGCTGAATGAAGCCTGATGCTCTCACTTCCTGACTTATTGGGGCTGTAGGTAGGCAGCTGTCTCTCCAATTTGTCTCAGTTCTGGAAGCTGTGTTAAGCTTCCTATATTTCCAGATAATATTGGTTGTTCTTGGATTTGGGGGGTTGAAAGACTAGTTATAGTCTCTTAGCCAACCCAGGCTATTTAGAATTGAGAGAATATATTTGAGAAGATAGTTTTCAGATAGTATGCTAGATAAACCAGGATATAATATGGATTTATAAGGTGTTTTTAACTTAGAATAGATAACAGGGTGTTCTGTTAATTGGCAAAGAATGATGGACTGGGTGTTAGGTGTATTTTGTACTTTATAAATTATAAAATGTTAAAAGTTGTGCTCAATTTATATCTGAGAAAAGAGCCTTATACTTGGACAAAAGGGGGGAAGTGTAGTGGGTAGCCTGGTGCTGTTTGTATTTTGATGTTAAATCTGCTTCCGCAATAGGGGCTGCCTGGGATGAGGAGTGACTCATGCATTCAGGTGACTTCCTGTGAACCTTCTCCTAGTGAATATAAAGATTTCTATGAAGCAATCACTAGGTGAGGAGTAGGCAGAACTTCTGGATTGGAGAGGGAAGAAGAGAGGTAGGGAAAGGTGTCTTGCTTTTGGATGCGGCGGACAAAGTGGTGGAAACTTGTAGGTAACTGAGGCTTCCTGGTTCAGGTGGCAGATCTGTTGGGATCCACTACCAGAGAATTGAACTTAGAATGGCTTAAAAAATTATTTGTCGTGCCCAACAATTGTGCTACCTGTTAATTCTGAACTAAGTTTGTACAATGTTTTCCTTCACCCAGAGACTCAACTTAGTTCCAGAGAGAAAGGTAGGGCAGCAAAGTGTGGGTTTGTGAGAAATTCACCCCAAAAGGCCATAGAAATTTGGAAACATGGGGCTGGCTTGGCAGTGACCAGCTAGTGGGAACTTACCTGGGTGGAGAGATTTCAGAGCTCCAGGTCAGAGAGTCTGATGAGATGATAACAGGCCAGGCTGGCCTGTCCACTGGTACCTTGCCAGGATAGCATGGATTGCTTTTTTAATATTTCATGCAACAGATCATTGAAAGAGGAGATAATAGGAAACACAAGGCCAGGATAAGACAGCTTTCAAATGTACTTTGGTACAAAAAATAATAATAACAAAACAGCCTATATTCCTTGGTCTAGTTTCTGGCACTTTTCTCAGGAGATGCAATTATTGTTTGCATTGATTTTTCATTTGCAAACTTTTCCTCTTCTGTGTCATTGGACAGACCCCAACTAGTAAATGATTACACATCACATAAACATACTCTTTGTCTTTTTAATGTAAGCTTCATAGATCCAAAGCAAATTAATCTTCTGATTATGTACTCTGTTGTCTACAGTAAATGCATCACAAAATGTAATATAAAAATAAAATGAGCCCTTTCTGATTACCAGAGATAAACTGTGGACAAAGCAGTCTGATTACTGTAAACTGCTGAGGCATGTTTGTGTTCCACAGTTAGAAAGGACAATTTAGAAAAACAGCTCATGTCCAAGGTTGTCTCCATTATTCCTTCTGTAAATACTTCATTACGGAATAAAATAATTTAATAAAGATACATAATTAATGTTGAAATAATGTAGTTACCTCTTTCAGCTTTTATTTCCAACAATTATAGTTGTACTTTTAAAAAATTACACAATGTAGCACTTTAATTTGTTTGAAAAATTTAAAATGTATATGTACTTGTATGCTGTATATGTGCTTATATGAATTTAGGTGTACATGTAGGATGCGTGTGAATATAGAGTCCAGAGGTTGACTTTGAGTGTTTTCCTCAGTCTATCTTTGATGGACTAGGAGTTAGACAGATTCCTTGATAAATAGACAGAGAGAAGAAACATGTCTAGTCGATAAAGATGGCAAATATCCAAAATATCTGGCTTCTTTGTACTCACTTTACATAAAGCTTGGTAGCTTACAATAAAGACCAGGTTGGCTTTTTCCCCTTCTAGGATTCCCCCCTCACACTTCCATCTCCATCTCATCTCCAGTGATAGACCTTCTAGAAAGCTCAAGGCTGGATTAAGACTTATTTATATCAAAGCTGTGATTCTATCAGCCAACCTGTCTATATTCACACTGAGCAACAGTAAATTAAGGGAGGGAAACCCTTAAAAGATCCTTAGAAATCCTAGCCCTTTGATAGAATGGACTTCCAAGTCCATGATGTTTTATGGGTACTGGGGAAGCTGAACTCTGATCTACTAATGGAATGCTAGTTTTTTCTCTTTTGTTCATGAGATTACTTTTTTTCTCCCATCATGTTTAGACTGATCAGAGTTTTCTCTTTCATGCCTGCATCATGTATTGTTGGTTGTCTTCTCTCTCTCTCTCTCTCTCTCTCTCTCTCTCTCTCTCTCTCTCTCTCTCTCTCTCTCTCTCTTTCCCCTCCCTCCCTCCTTATCAAGTGACATCAACATCTGCTCCCCTATTCAGTCCCAAACTCAGCAGTCATCCCTGACCTCTTTATCACTTCCAGAATGTAAATATTTTTCCTTTGCAATAATATCTTAGAAAAGTATACTGCATTCATCTTTAGTACCAAGCATGATATACAAAAAGATTGCTGTTTGCCTCACATGGAGTGTCTTATACCCTGAATATTGAAGGTTTGTATCATAGCCAGAGTTATCTTTTACAAATATAAATCAAATCATGCTTTGGCTCAGATACTTCTTAAAGAAAACTTTAAATGTACCCAAATAAACTTATTATTCCTGGGGCCCCTTAGTTGTGTACAGTTGATTCATGTCACTCCTTGCTTTGCTTATCTCCCATGAGCCACACTGCTCTTTTTTTTTTTTTCTGAAACAAGTCTAAAGATGCTGGAAATGACAGTTTGTACCTTGAAGCTTCATGTACTTACTGCTTGGCAAGCTTTTTCTCAGCTCCTCATGGGCCTGTTTAGCACAAATATTCCTTCCTCGGGCACCACTGTCAGAACCAAACCCTCCATAGCCTTCCTTGTTAATCTCTAACCTTTTCTCTTAGTTTAATTTATTTGTGGCACTTATCTGAACTCTAATGGCTTGATTCTATTGTCAGTTCATTCATGCATTGTTGTCTGTTTCTAACTATTTGTAAGCCAAAAGAGCAGGGATCTCGGCCATACTTTTTCCTACCTTATCCTAGTTACCATAATCTCTGTCCTTGTACACTCACAGTTCTAGTGTGAGTCACATGGCTAGGTTTTTCCAACATAGTTTCTCTCATGACATTTCTCTTCCTTTCTCGTTAACTCTACATTTTTTTTATAACTTTTTATGTTTATGCATCATCTGAATTCCTTCTTTTCTTTAGTCTAACCAACAAAATGATACTGACAGTTGTAGTGAGAAAAAGCTACAAGAATTTTGTTGAATTTCTTTGGATATCATTTTTAAAGTGAAAATATTTCCACTCTAATTGACAAAGTGGGCTAGTAAAGAATGAACTAGTTTGTGAAGAGTCAGAAAATTTAGTAACTTATTGATAGAGTCAGTGAATTCTAATCCAGTGAAGTAGAAACCAATGGTAGGAGTTATATATTAATTCTTAAAAAACAGAAAAATAAGGGTAATGGTTTGGCCAAAGCATAAGGAAACAGATTATATTATGACATTCTTTCCTGAATTTGAGGAGTTTTAGATGCACAGTCTTAAAATAAAAGTCCAACTGATGTTTGGGATTGTGAAAAAATTCACCCTGTATGTTTGTAATACTCAGTCTCACACTTCTATTTCTTTGGTGTTTGTATTGTCCTACTTTTGGTGAAAATGGGGCAGATGGAGAGATGATCATTTTTTTAATATATCAGCTCAAGCTCTCGATATCAGATACAAATACTCTAAGTAAAATTGCATCCCTTACACTGGTAGTTTTGCGCTAAGAAGAATTTTTTTGAAATATAATACTTTATTAGGCATATGTAAGGGAAATATCTTTTTTTCAAGTTAAAAGTTAACCTTGTGATTCAAATTTAAAATGAACCAGTGAGTAATTGCTTTAAATATGGAAATTACCAAAACTAAATATTATAATGATAAATTCAAAGCACTTTAAGTATCATCATATTTATAGTTTTTAATTCTGCTGGCTTAAAAAAAAAAGTATCAGAGAAGTTATTTTAATTCATCCAGAGTGCTTAAATAACAAACTAACCATGTTAAATTTATGAATACAATTTAAAGCATTGCTTTTATAAATGAGACCATTGCTAAATTTTGCTGGAAATATAAATAGAATAAAAATTTGTATATTAGGTCTAAACCATAGATGTAAAAATGTTGTTTTTAAATATTAGTAGTAATTCACTAAATAAATTTGACATCTTAAAGTTATTCCCTGGGGCATCTTCTTTAATGAAACAGAATATAGGAATATGTTTATACAAAAACAAACACATTTTCAAGTTTGAAAACATAGTTGAGCCAAAACAAATGCCATTGTTGTGCGAAAGTATCAGCAAACAGGACAGCAGATAGGCTACGAGATGTAGTTTTGGTTATGGCTTATAAACAATGTGGTCCAGAGTTTGCTGTATGCCTCAAAGCAGTCTATTATTGAGGAAGTGGGTCTACATTTATCTAGAAATTATGTGTTCATAGACATAGTCACACAGACACAGACACATAAACAAACAGACATACAGACATGCAGAGAATCTTTATTCTCAAAGGAAATCTTAATATTATTAATATTAGCCTCATTTTAAATGATTCAACATGACTAAGTGACTTGATTATGCCTTTTCCAGTTGTAGATGCAAGGTGACCATCTGACTCAGGTTCAGCTTGCCTCCCTGGTCATAATCGACTATGTCTTCAAACTGTGAGCAAAGCAATCTTTTCTCCTAAGTAAATAAATAATAAAAAAATAAATATAATATCCAGGGTCATCACATAGGTAGAACCCAGGAAGAATCATCAATAAAACTCAGTATTGTCAAATTTATCACCTTCTCATTAGCTAATTTCTTACTATATAACTACTCAGTGTATGACTGCACTGGCCACATCTTAGATTGGATTTTCTTAGCTCTATATTTCTAGTTAAAATCCAACTATATATCATTATCCTTTCAAATATTTAAAGTGGCACAAATGATTATGTTTTTATCATGTCTATCACAATTTAAATGTAAGTTGTGAGGTGATCAAGTAGAGCTATTTTAAATAATATATTTAAATAACATATTTAAATGCATATTAGCCCTGTTAGCTTTGTCATGAGAACGTAGATGTTTTTCAATAGCATAAAATTCCATCATCAAATGTATTCTCCATACTATAGAAAAGATATCTTACATTGATATTTTCAGAAGATAATACAACAAGACATGCATAAAAGACTGTAGGATAGGTGAAATCTATGGAATTATCTCAAAGAATATTATTATTTTCTTGACTATGTGCATGTGTAGTGGATGTGTTTGAGTATGCATGTTTGTGTGTGGAAATATGGATGGACAGAAGCCATAGCATGTGTGTTGGAATCAAAGGATATTTTCATGTGTCAGTTCTACCATCTACCTTGTTGGAGAAAAAATCTCTTTGTTGTTTTTCCACTTTGTGTACAACACCAGCTGTCCTGTGAATCTCTGGGAGTTCTCTCCTCCCTAACTTTCATCTTGCTGTAGCAGCACCAGGATTTCAGCTATCAGCAACCATGCTAAGCTTTATTTGAGTTATGTTAATTTGAACTATTTGTGCATCAACAATACCTGAGCCAATGCTTTTTAAATATTACCTTTGAATTCCCAAACCCTATATTCTCTGTCTTTAAGAAAGCTCAAACCCTTAGAGAGTGTTAAAGTCCTTGGTATTCACAATTTTATAGCCATTTTAATATGTTTCATGATTTTTAGAAAATTACTATGTGTTGTCCATGGAATAAACTTTCCTAGGGCTTCCTAGATGTCCCCTTGGTAAAATTTATTGTACTTTATAATATGATTTTTTACATTTATAATGTAACTAAGAATAGTTTTGAAGGCCTGGAGATATGGACCAGTGGTTAAGAGCACTAACTGTTCTTTCACAGTTCCTGAGTTCAATTCCCAACCACTACGTGGTGGCTCCCAACCATCTGTAACCCTCTTCTGCTGGAAAGAGCTACAGTGTACTCACATAAATAAAATTAATTTTTTAAGAAACAAGTAAAATAAACTCTTTAGTCTTAATCACATGTTTATAAATCTGAATTTTATTGTTTCTTGGTCACCTCTCCAAGGTGATTGAAGTTTACTTATGATAGAAGCTGTTGCTCTGGTAGGAGTCTCACAAACCTCATCCACTGAGCTAGGAAGACACTTGGGAAAGAATCCATTGTCATTGTGATATGGTGGAATCTGCTTTGAATGGCATTGCAGGATAAACTCTTGATAGTCCTTTATCCACATCTAGTTCTATTTGAACACACATAAAAATAGATGATAGCTATAGACATTTGCATGTTTATAGGTGGCAGGCAGATTTCTTTCACATGGTGAACAGTAAGATTTAATTCACACACTGAGAGAAGATCCTTTATCATTTCCTTTCTGTGGGCAGTTAAGGCAGTATTTCCCAAGAATTTTCTAGCAGTATAGAGACTCATTTACTAAAACCCCTCTTAGACAGCTGGGATTAATTGTAGATGGCTTTAAGGTCAGAGAAAGTTATCTCAATTCAAATAATACACCAGAAGAAATGGGGCAGAGAAAGTATTGAATGCGAATGAAGGATCTTCTATGTGTACATGTATGTGTGAGTATGTGTGGGTGTGTACAAAAAGCTCTTTTGAATTCATATTTATCCCCTTAAAGGTATAGTCTAAATTTATCCATGGTAAACTTACTATAGAAGTTAGATGATGAATGTAAATTGTATGGCATAAAGCTCAATAGCAAAACTCAAAGATGGCCTCTTAGCTGAAGATGTTCCTTACTTATACTCATTTTATCTTCAAAGCTAGAACAACTTTGCTCTCCTTGAGTACAGAGACCACTTGTATGGTAAATAGTGATGACAGCAATGTTGGAACTTAACTCACCCAGAAGAAGGAATGTAGTGAAAATAACTGGAGTCCATATGAGAGGGCATTTGTCTTCCATTAATGGTGCTTGTGTTAAGCCAGTCTATGCATCATAAAAACTAACCATGTACCACTTAGAAGCTGTGTAACTTTTCCCTACAGGTCTCTGTGCTTTACTTCTTTCACCTGCAAATTGCCAGCACTAAATGGATACTTACTAAACATTAGAACATTTGATAGTGAATGCATGGAATAAGATTTGAATAAATGCTAGCAATAAATGGGTTTAGTAGACCTGCAGCAGTTGTGTATCAGTGTACTGTACTCCATCCTACAGCTCTGCCTGCCTTCCAGGAGTTTGGCTTTAACTGGCCACACACAGCTGAGACAAGTCCCCTGTCCCCCTCAGTCTACATCCCACTGTCCCAAGCCTGCTGGAACCGCAGAAAGCCTACCAGCTGTGGGCTCTGCCCTGCTCTGTCAAGCTCCATTTTCCTTCCAGTCAACATGTACATCTGTAGCAATTGAGGATTAGCAGACTTCTTCTCAGCACACAGCTAGGCATGCCTCACTGGAGACTGGATTTAGCCCAACACATACAACTTTACCTGCCTCCCTGGAGGCCTGCTGCAACCTGGGACATCCAGGCCAGCCAACACCAGAGACAACTGGATAGTGAAAGGCAAGCATAATAACATAATCAAAAGAAGCCAATACAATATGGCACAATCCGAACCCTGCTCTCCTACTGCCACAAGCCCTGGATATCCTAACATGCCTGAAGAACAAGACTGTGACCTTAAATCCTATCTCATGAAGATGATAGAGGACTTTAAAGAATATATAAATAATTCTCTTAAAGAAATACAGGAAAACACAATGCAAAAGGTAGAAGCCTTTAAAGAGAAAATAAACAAATCCCTTAAAAATACACAAAAATAAAATAAAATAGGTAAAGAAAATGAATAAAACAGTCCAACACCTAAAAATGGAAATATAACCAATAAAGAAAACAGATATAGAGGCAAATCTGGAGATGGAAAACTTAGGAAGAAGAACAAGAACTACAGATGAAAGCATCACCAACAGAATACAAGTGATGGAAGAGAGAATCTCAGGTGTAGAAAATACCATAGAATAAATGAATACATTGATCAAAGAAAATGTTCCTAACTGAAAACATCCAGGAAATTGGTACACTATGAAAATACAACACCTAAGAGTAATAGGAATAGAAGAGAGCAAAGATGAACTGTTCACAAGGTCAGAAAGCCTCTTCAACAAAATCATAGAAGAAAATTTCCCTAACCAAAAAGAATGAAATTGCTATAAATGCGCGCACACACACACACACACACACACACACACACACACACGCACACGCACACACACACACACACACACACAAAATCTTAGGAAAAACAAATAGTTTGGATCAGAAAAGAAAAATTGTCTTCAATATACTAGGTTGGCCTGATGCTGTTTGTATTCTAATACTAATTTGGGTCCTCAAAGCAAGTTTGGCTGCCCCAGAGACAAGAGAATCCACACATAGAAGCTAACTAAGTGACCCTGCCCGCAGTTAATTGTGAGTGGTAAATAAAGATGCCAACAGCAAATAGTTAGGCAGAAAAGACATAGGTGGGGTTAAGGTTTCATGGGCCTGTGTCAGAGAAGACCAAGAGGAGGAAGAAGAGGAAGAAGAAGCTGACATGGGATAAAAGGAGAAGGTGCAGGAGAGGAGAAAGAAGTGGCTATTGGTTAAGAGGGAGGAGAGTGTGGCCCTAATGGCTGCCCAATTGGAGTTAAGAGCAGCACAGATGAAACATAGTAAGCAATAACTCGGGTTTGTCAATAGAGAAATAGATTCTAACAACATGGAGGGTAGGCAGATGCCCAACTTTTGTGCTGCTTAAGGCTTATTGAAAATGCATAGGCCATTTGTGTCTTTCATCTGGTAACTCAATAAACAAAGGTGGTGAAGAAGGCCAGGGCTGGGATGTAAATAATATAACAATAGTAAAAAAGCCAAGTGTATAAAACAAAGAAAGGATATTAAAAACTGAAAGAAAAAAAAAAACAAGTAACATATAAAGGCAGATCTGTCAGAATTAAATAACAAAGACGTTAAAACAGAATTCTCAACAGAGATTCTAAAAGCCAGAAGATCCTAGACATATGTTTTGTAAACCAAAAGAAACCATAGATGCCAGCCCAGACTGCTATTCCCAAGAAAACTCTCAATATCTATAGACAGAGAAACTGAGATATTCCAAGACAAAATGAAATTTAAACTATATCTTTTTATTAATCTAGCCCTACAAAGAATACTAGAAGGGAAACTACAACACAAGGAGGGTAATTACACCCCAGAAAACATAAGAAATTAATCATTTCACAAAAAAAAAAAAAAACAAAATAAAAGAAACACACACACACAGTAACACCCACAACAACAAAATGACAGTAATGAACAATCATTGGCCATTAATATCTCTCAAATAAATGGACTCAATTCACCAATAAAAAGATACAGGCTAACAGACTAGACACACAAACAGGTTGTATCATTGTGCTGAATAAAAATACCTCAGCAACAAAGAGACACTACCTCAAAAATTGAGCTGGAAAAAATTCTCTAAGCAAATAGAACTAAAACCAAACCAAAACAAAACAAAAACTGGAGTAGTTATTCTATGATCATATAAAATACACTTTCAACTAAAAGTTATCAAAAGAGATGGTGAAGGACACTTTATACTCATCTAAGGAAAATTCTACCAAGATGATTTCTTAGTTCTGAACATCTATGGACCAAATGCAGGGGCACTCACATTCATAAAAGAAACTTTACTAAAGCTCAAATTACACACTGAACCCATTGAATGCAACACAATAATAGTAGAGAACTTCAACTCTCCACTCTCACCAATGCCATTAAAACAGAAACTTAAGCCAGGCAGTGATGGTGCATGCCTTCAATACCAGCACTTGGGAGGCAGAGGCAGGCAGATTTCTGAGTTCAAGGCCAGCCTGGTCTACAGAGTGAGTTCCAGGACAGCCAGGGCTATAAAGAGAAACCCTGTCTTGAAAAATCAACAAAACAAAACAAAACAAAACAAAACAAAACAAAACAGAAACTGAGTAGAGAAACAATGAAACCAAAAGATATTATGAATCAAATGAATTTAATGCATATCTATAGAACATTTCATCCAAAAGCAAAAGAATATACCTTCTTCTCAGCATTCCCTGGAAGCTTCTTCAAAATTGACCATATAATTGGGCACACAGCAATTCTCAACAGATACAAGAAGATGGAAATAACTGCTTACATTCAATTAGATGACCACTAATTATGTCTGTACTTCAACTACAACAGAAACAGCAGAAAACCCACATACTCAAGGAAACTGAGCAACTCTCTACTCAATAATCACTTGAAGAAATAAAGATATTAAAGACTTTCTAGAATTCAATGAAAATGAAGTCACAACATACCCCAAATTATAGGACATAATGAAAGCAGTTCTAAGAGGAAAATTAGTATTCAGTGCCTTCATAAGAAAATTGGAGAGATCTCATACAACAACTTAACAGCACACCTGAAATCTCTAGAACAAGAAGTAGTAAAATATCCAAGAGGAGTAGACAGCAGAAAATATTGAAACTCAGGGATGAAACCAACCAATTAGAAACAAAGAGAACAATACAAAGAATCAACGAAAAATATGAGCTGAATCTTTGAGAAAATCAACAAGATAGACAAATTGTTACCTAAAATAAAAGTCACAGTGACAATATACAAATTAACAAAATCAGAAATGAAAATGAGAGATAAATAGCAGACACTACGGAAAACTGAAAAATCATTAGATCTCACTTCAGAAACGTATACCCCAAAAATTGGAAAATCAAAATGAAATGGGTGATTTTCTAGACAAATATCACTTACAAACTAAATCAAGGTCAAATGAACTATCTAACCTGTCCCATAACCACTAAGAAAATAGATGTAGCCATTAAAAGTCTCCCAACCAATAAAAGCTCAGGGCTAGATAGTTTCAGTGCATAATTCTTCCAGAATTTCAGAAAAGAGCTAATATCAGTCCTCCTCAAACTATCCCACAAAATAGAAACAGAAGGAATAATACCTAATTCATTCTTTGAGGTCACAGTTACCATGATACTTAAACTACACAAAAACTCAATAAAGAAAGAGAACTTCAGACTAATTTTGTTCATGAACATCTAAGCAAAAAGACTCAATAAAATTCTTGCAAAACAAATTCAAGAACATATCATAAACATCATTCACCACAATCTAGTAGGCTTTATCCTAGGGTTGCAGATATGATCCAATATACTGAAATCCATGAACATGATCCCCTATATAAACAAGTTGAAAGGAGTAAATCACATGCTAATCTCATTAGGTGCTGAAATAGTCTTCGACAAAATCCAACAACGCTTCATCTTAAAAGTCTTGGACAAATTAGGGATTCAAGGCACAATTCTAGCCATAATAAAAGTAGTATAGAGCAAGCTAATAGCTAACCTCCAATGAAATGGATAGAAAGTTAAAGCAATTCCTCCAAAATCAGAGATAAGACAAGGCTACCCAATCTCTATCTGTTTAATATAATACTTGGAGGTCTAGCATGAGGAATAAGACAACCAAAGGAGATGAAGAGAATACAAATTGGAAAGGAAGAAATCAAGTTTCACTATTCATGAATGATATGATAGTATTCAAAATTAATCCCTAAAATTCTACCAGAGAACTCTTACAACTGAACAAATTTAATCAAGTGTGTAGAGAGAAAATAAACTCAAAGAAATCAAATCAGTAGTTCTCTTTTATACAAATGATAAATGGGCAGAGAAATTAGGGAAACAACATACTTCACCATAGCCACAAATAATATAAATTACCTTGTTATAACTCTAATCAAGCAAATAAAATTTCTCTATGACAACAACGTCAAGTCTCTGAAATAAGAAATTGAAGAAGACATCAGAAGACAGAACGATCTCCCATGTTCATAAATCAGTAAAAACGACAGTGAAAATGACCTACAAATTCAATGTCATTCCCATCAAAATCCCACCACAATATCTTACAGAGAGTGAAAGAGTAATCCTCAACAACAATTGGAAAAACAAACAAACAAAGGCATGGACAGCTAAAACAATCCTTAATAGTAAAAGAACCTCTGGAAGAATCACCATCCCTGACCTCAAGCTGTACTACAGAGCAATAATGATTAAAAACTGCATAGTATTTGTACAGGAGCAGACACATTGATCAGTGGATTGGAATTAAAGACCCAGGAATAATCCTGCATGCCTATGGACACTTAATTTTTGAAGAAGAAAAAGCAAAACCACATCCTGGGAAAAAGAAAGCGTCTTGAGCATATGGTGCTGGTCTAACTGGATATTTGTATGTAGAAGAATGTAAATAGATTCATTATTATCAGCCCTCACAAAATTCAAATACAAGTAGATCAAGGTTCTCAATATAAAACCATGTACACTAAGCCTCATGGAAGAGAAAGTGGGAAATACCCTTAAATGAATTAGTACAGGAGACAACTTCCAGAGTAGAACACGATGGCTCTAAGAACAATAATTCATAAATGAAACCTCATAAAACTGAAGAGATTTTGTAAGGCAAACAACAATGTCAATAGGACAAAATGGCAGCCTCCAGATTGAGATAAGATTTTCACCAACCCTATATGTGTGTGTGTGTGTGTGTGTGTGTGTGTGTGTGTGTGTGTGTGTATTTGTGTGTGTATATGTGTATAATAAGGAATTGAAGAATTTGGACTCTGACAAACTAAATAACCCAATTTAAAAAATGGGGTACAGTGCTAAATAGAGATTTCTCAGCAGTAGAATGGCTGACAAGCATGTAAAGGAATGCTTAGCATCTTTAGTCATCAGGGAAATGCAAATCATAAATTACCATGATATTCCACCTTACACCAATCAGAATGACCAAAGTAAAACCTCAAGGGACAGCATATACAGGCCAGAATGTGGAGAAAGGGGGACACTCCTTCATTGCTGGTGGGATTGCAAACTGGAATAACCACTCTGAAAATCAATCTGCCAGTTTCTCAGAAAAGTGTAAATAGTTGTACCTGAATACCTATCTATAATGCTTTTGGGGGCATACCCAAAATATGCCCCATCACACCACAAGGACACATACTCTATTGTGTTCTTAGCAGCTTTATTTATAATCCCCATGTATTAGGAAAAAAAATACAGATGTCCCTCAACCAAGAAATCGATATAGAAAATATGGTTCATTTATTCAATAGAATACTATTCAGATATTAAAATCAAGGACATCATGAATTTTGCAGGCAAATGGATAGGACTAGAAAATATCATCCCAAGTGAGGTAATCCAGACCTCCAAAGGATAGGCATGGTGTGTAAGCACAGAGAAGTGAATATTAGCCGTAAGTACAGAATACCCATGATGCACCCCACAGACCCAATGAAGTTAAACAAGAAGGGAGGCTCAAGCATGCATCCTTGATCACGCTTAGAAGGGGAAGCAAAATAGTCATAGGAGACAAAGGGAGGGAGAAAACTAGATGGAAGAGGGGAAGCAGACGGGGGCTGGGAGGGGAAGCTGGAAGCTGGATCAGGTATGGGGAGAGACAGGAGAGAGGGCCAGAGGGCAGGGAAAATGAATGGAAAAATGAATGGAAATCTGCAGCCTCTAAGAGGTATATGTATTGTGGAGGAGAATTTTTAGGACATTCCAAAACCATGTGATAGGGTAGGCCCTCAGGTGTCAAAGTGGGTGACTTAAACTAAGATGCCTAGCAGTGGGATCATGGACCCTGTCTACTTTCTGTGGACAGGTAGGACCCCCCAGTGGAGGGATAAAGACACCAATCCACCCATGAAATTTTTGATCCAAAATCTTCCTGTCCTCCATCTTAGGGATGGAGCAGATACTAAAGAAAAGGCCAACCAATAACTGGCCCAATTTGAAACACATCCCATGGTCAAAGCACCAATCCCTGACATTTTTATGATACTCTGTTACGCTTGCAGACAGGAACCTAGCATAAGGGTCCTCTGAGAGGCTCCACCCAGCAGCAGACCAAAACGGTTGGAAATATCCACAGCCATACAACGGACAGAAGTCAAAGATACTTACGGAAGAGTTGGGGGAAGAATTGTAGCCCTTGAAATGGAAGGAATCTCCACAGGAAGGACAATAGAGTCAACTAACCTGGACCCCTCGGACTTCTCAGAGACTGAGCCATGAACTATCTGGAACAAAGCCCTTGGCACATATGTAGCAGATATGCAGCTTATCTCCATGGCTGCCTTGCCTGGCACCAGTGAGAAAGGATGTGTTTTATCTGGCAGATATTTGATGTGCTGGGGGTAGCAGGGGCTCTACCCTCTAGGAGAAGGAAAGGGACTCTGATGGAGGAACTGGGAGGGGCAGCAGCCTTTGGGATATAATTAAATAAACAAATCAATCAATAAATAGTTTAGTAAAAGAAGACCCTGTAGTGGCTATTCCTGGTTGTCAACTTGACTATATCTGAAAGGAACTACAATCCAGAATTAGAAGGCTCACCTGGCCCTAATCTGGAGGCTGAGAGATAACAAGTTTCTGACCTGAATCTTGGCATGGAGATCTTGAGGTATAGTGGCTATGAATCCCAGAGGAATAAGATAGAAAGATCTATGAGTTCAAGATCATCTGGGATTAAATGTGTGGTGGCATAGTGGCTATGAATCCTAGAAGATTAAGACTGGAAGATCTATGAGTTCAATCAGGGTCACCTGGGGTTAAAGTGTGGCAACACCTTTAACCCGGGCCACACCTTTTGCTGGAGACCTATATAAGGAAGAAGGAAAGCTTGCTCTTTTTAAATTGCTTGCCTTGTGGGACTGAGCAACTGCTGGATCCTCGGACTTCCATTCACAGCTGCTGCCGACCATTGTTGGGAGTTGATTGTTGGGAGTTGGGCTACAGACTGTAAGTCTGCAATAAATTCCTTTACTACATAGAGACTACCATAACTTCTGTGATTCTAAAGAACCCTGACTAATACAGACCCACTTAAAAGGCTCGCAAGCAGTTTGTTCCTTTTGAGTTCTTATTGTGAAAAATAAAACATAGTTTTGTTTTCTTTCTTGTTTGGGTTTCCAACATCATCTAGTTGTAGAAATCTGGTACCACATTCAGGCAGGTTGTAAACATCAAATAAATGCTTGCAAGTCTTAAAATTAATAATGCGAAATAGTGGGAAAATGTTCCTTCACACCTTACATATCAAGTCTAGAGGCTTGATATCAATGATTTTTAAAGGCTTCTATATCTAATGACTTGTACAATACTGTAGAGTCTGCATGTGGTTACAGAGACTCTTTCCTCTTGATAGAGCATTCAGACAGAACCATCTAGCCCAGATATTTGTGGTTGACAGCATTTTGTCAGACTCCCTAGAATGTTCTCATTTCAATAATTTAACTACAACCAAATTTATGTCTTCTGTTGTATTAAAAATTAATCTCAAATTAGGGAAATCTACATTGCCTTTGGTCATTAAGATCTGAGATAAAAGACACAAAAGTTTTATATTTGTAGTAAGCCTTAATCAGCAGTAGAGCTGGGTAGATATCTATCCTCTAAGCTATTAGTATCTATTTCCTTACCAATAAAACTGAGTTAGAACTTGACATGTTCCATCTGGGCTGCACTTAACTCCTCATGGCCACATTTTCATGACTCATCTATCCCATGGTGTCCGATCCTTTCTCCACTCCCTTTTTTCTCCTCTTATGGTCCTGTCTCAGACCCCAAGCCAGTGAACTTAAACCCTACCTACCATTCTTCAGCCTAGCCATACACTGTAGGCATCATTATTGTCCAGTAAGGATGGTTTGGAGGGCAGGTTACATAACACCATTTGGACTACATGAGGATCTCTTAGTCCCTGGGCAACCAATACCAGTATTTAGCATTACAATATTTAGCACCAGATCAAACCTGAACAGTTTTAAAATAAGGGTCAAGATTTGCACAACAAAATCTGGTAAACATGCTGATTCACTTGTAGGCCTAGACCTTTGGCATTATAATACATAGCAACAGACCAAACCTCAAGAATCTTTACAAGCAAAATGAAGAAGATTGCATTTATCTCACCGAGAGAATGCATCTAAAAACATTGCATTCTTGTGGAACACATAAACGATACATAATGAAATGTTGTGACTGAGACTAACCACCAACTCAAGACCCATGTAAAATTATCTGATCAATTATTTATAAAAAAAAAAAAAAGTTGCCATACTGCATCTAAACTAGACTTTCTTATGGTGGATTAATATTGTGAACCTTATAATTAGTGAAACTGTATTTTATTTGCAAACACTTTTTTTCCTCATTTTTTAGAAAATGTAGCAAGCAGTTTTGCCCTGAGCTCCTGAAGAGGCTTTAATTGCTATTGTTCTGGTTAATGAGCGTTTTAGCAATGATCCCTGGGTGCCAATGGAAAAGAACTATTGCACAAAGTAGTGAGTTTCCTCACTTAGGTAGACTTTGTAAGAATTAATGTTTCTAAGAAATACAGAAATATAAGAAATCTATATTTAGAAGGAGTTTGAGTTCAATAAGCTTCATATGCTTTCATCTAAGCTGTTCTAATCATGAAACTGAAACTTCACTGAATATTAAGCTCTGAGAGTTTGATGTAATGATATCCCTGTGGATTGATGGGTGAAATAAAAGCCTGTCATTACCAGCATCATGCTTATGCATCCATCTACCTGAACATCACACTGCACAAAGGACGACAGTGATTTCATTCCTTTGATACCTCCTTCCCATCATTATACTCATTTGGCACTTGTTCAAATACAATGTACATTTTACAATAGGTTTGTTTGCTAGTGCAGTGGATAGTGCATGTATTATCAATTGCCATGACAACAGGTTTATGATCCTGCAGTCACATTAGAGCTCATTAGTGCCAAAAGCATCCATGAGAATATTCATAATCCAGAATGAAAAAAAATTGCCTCTTTTTGCCCCAACTTTTATATCTTCCTTATGAAGTGATTTTTACAGCAGTTTTTTCCTCTGAAGATTCAAATAATATTCCTCTTCTTATTTGTATTATCCAGATTTATACCAGAAACATTGCTTCCCCTCACAAAATCACAGATGAATCTTATTTAACAATGTTCAAAGTCAACAAATTAACGCTAATGATATGTGTGCATCTTGTATGCCTCCAACTCTATTCAGTCAGTAGTGGCACACTGTTAAAGGAGTGCCTTCTGGCTGACACATTATTGTGTTACTGTCCATCCACTTCAATAGAAATATAAAGTAAATCTTCATCTTTGAAAGTACTTTCTTTAAGAGGATTTTGTAGTGCCTTGTGATCATTTTCAAGTGTCACCTTTGTTTTTCAATGAACTTACTCACTTTCTTTCACTGTCTTACTCTCCTCTCACTGAGTACAAGCAAACCTCAAGGCAAAGTCTCATGCAAGCCCATTCATCAGCACAGGATGTACAAATGAAATCGCTTGCATCTTCAACTCAGTGCAGCAAGCACTTTGACATGAGTTTCACGCTATGTGCTAAAGTGGGAACCATGGAAACAAAATGTGAATAGACCCTTTTCAGAGAATTTAGTAAGGATATGGATATGTAATAGAATGAAAATTCTATAGTATTGTAAACATTAAAATGTATCTACAGGGCATTATATAATATCCTATAGATGTTCTTAAGTATGGTGTTTACTGGGTTGGCTTCAGATCCAGAATTATCAGGGTTCAAGCCTAACACTAAGACTAGTTAGGTGTGTGACCTTGGACAAGTAATTTATCTTGTCTTTGTCTCACTTTTTCAATAGTAAAGAAGGCCAATATTTTGTACCCACTTCAATGGGTTATGACTTAATTTTTACCCTATGTACAAATTAGATAATATTTATGAAGTACTTATACAGTGTTGTCACATACTAGATGAAACATAAGTTTTGATTGAGTGAAATAAAGGAGAAATACTCAATAGTTGGTAGGTGAAAGTTAATAGTAGTTGAATATTGAGAAATAAGCTTCATAGTGCAGATATTATATCCTAAGAGTGCCTGAAAGTTTGGGTCCATAATTTTGGTTATAATACTGAAAATAAATTGTACAGGAAGTGATGATGGTATTAGTATAGTTATGGGACCACTGTGGATGTTCACTATAATACTCTAGAAGATGTCCTGGACAAGGAGTATTAGATGCCACTAATAGACAAGAAATAAACCAGGGCCTGTCACGATGGAGATGGGACAATTCTCATGAGGGAAAAGACATTAGTTAATCTTTTCATCGTGACAAATACCAGGGTAAAGCAACTTAAAGGAGGAGAGATTTGTGTGTTTCTGTTTTCAAGTTGTTCAGCACAGGGAAGGCATGGCACTGCAACAGTTTGATCTCTGCTGATGATTCCATGATGTGAAAACATTTTTACTAAAACAGACTGGAAGTAGCATTGGGACATATAACAAAACTTTTCCTAAAGAAAAATAAAATAGAATAAACTGTAAAACTCCAAAACACTTACAGAAATATGTGATTGAATGGAGACTATTACAGGTAAATTGCCTCTCACCAAAGTAGCTAATTACCAGACCAAACAATGACATTTAAACAATTATTTATTTTCTGCTAATCATATAAATATAACCAGGGCTACCTATTTATTTTTTTTAAATAAAATGTGCCAACAAACAGGAGGTACTTGAATTAATTTTTGCTAAATTTCTCTCTTTAAAAGAACACTGAAATATAATTTGAGTCAGGTCTATTACCAGTTCAAAAGAAAAAATGACAAGAGACAAAGAAAACAGAACTGAGAGGAAAGTCTTCTGCATTGGGAAATGAGTTCAATGTCTTTGGAGGCTTGGTATGAGGTGAGAAAGAGGATGAAGATGGCAGTTGCTAATTATTGAATATCTACAAACACTAGGCCAGGTACTTACTTACTTCACAGTAAGCCTATAATGGACATGACCATCTCTGTTCTATTACTATAGTTTTTCCAATAAAGAAGCTTTTAATAGTGATCAAGACCTAATGGTCGATTATGATGGCATTTTGATGTTGGCCCTTTGATATCAAAATCTGATCAAACTTCATGGTTCAAATACATTCTTGAATTAAGTGATTAAAGAAGACTGCATCAGAATTACTGAAATTAGCATCTGCTAATTAAAAACAAATGAAAAAATAAAAAAAACAAAACTCACATTTTTTTCTGAAACATGCACAAAATTTGTTTCATTCTCAAATTAAAATTCAATATGCAAATGTAAGCTAGCTGTACATGATAATGGACATATATATATACAACTAAAGACCTGCTTGAGATCTGTGACTTTTGGAAAATTTACTAAGCCTCTGAGTCCTAACTAAAAGATGAAAATAATATTTGTCTTATAAATTTTCTATGGATGTGCAAAGAATATTTGTCAAAAATTTTGTACAGTACTTTACTGCAATTTAGAATCAGGGTAAAGAAGTAAAATAATCAAGGGCAGTTCTTTCAAGGTTACCCATTTTCTATACTGAATTAGTTTAGAAAAGTCCTTGTGGAGAACTCATGCTTGAGATTAAAGTAAAAAATCACAAGCAAATAATTGGTTCAAAAATGGATTTAGTGTCATGTACTATGTAAAATTTTCAAAAAAATGTCAGGCTATGTTGTATTATATTTATGACCAAATAGTAGTTGAGCAGTTCAAACTTGTTAGAGACTTTAAAATATGCTTCATATAAGACCAGTCCAAGGTTTACTCCTATGCTTGTTTTGACAGATGAATGTGAAAACTGTAGATGCAGTTTCTCTGTTGAATTAAGTTGACAGTTGGAGATCATTTTGCATCATCTTAGTTTGTAAGGGATGGGGTGTAACAAATATGAGAGCCTGATAGTTATAGCTTCTGGTTGCATGACTATGTAACGTAGCTTCTATAGATTCAGTCTCTGTATCTGTAGAAGAAAGTACTGTGATTAAGAATGATGAGAAGTCAGATTCTGGGAGGATTGTGAGAAATAATGTCTTCCCAACACTGAAGGCCCATTGTCCTTGGTATAGATGCTGTGGTTCCTGACACAAGGTGTAAACAAGTTAAGCCAATCAACACTCATACATGAGCAGATAAAGGGCACAGAGATATAGCTAAGAAGTTATATGTGGTTGGTAGCCTCTAGGGAAGGGAGAGTCACTTTTCTCAGGGATATTGACCATCCTTCGGTGGATGCTGCCCTGTACTCATCTGCATATAAGCATCACTGATTGGGCTTGGTTGGCTATCTGCAATAACAAGAAAAAGTTGGGAGGGGGATGTAGGAGATCAACAAAGAATTGGAGGATGGGACAAGGATGAGATTAATATGGTATAAATATACTGTACTCAAATATAACATTGCCAAGACTCAGTTCAGAATTATAAGAAAATCAACTGTTTTAATAGTGTGTGAGATTTTGTATGTTTGACATCTTTTGGACATATTTTACTTTTGAAGAAAATTCCAGTATTATAAGATAATAAAACAAGAGGAAAATTCAGTTGGGAGGAAATGAGCTGTTTATGAGTTTTTATTTAAAAAAAAAATCACAAAATCTTCTTAGACATCTCTAAACCAAACTACTGTCTCTAGCTCTCTATTCTCAATTTGTTTGCAAAAAGCCTTCCTGGCATCTCTTAACATCCTCATGAATTCATTGTATTCAAAACTGAAAAACTCCACTGTTACATACTTTTACAAATGTCTTTAGGTCTACTAAAACATGCCAAACATTCTCAAAGAAAAGAAAATTCCCTAAAGTGCCTATGAGACAATATTAGGGTTTTTAGCGTTAGTCATAATATTACAGTATCCCTCTTAACTATGTAAGAGCTCAACCACCATATGTTTGTATGTCTGTCTGTCAGTCACAGAAATCTACCACAGAACCCAGGATTGATGAAAGTGAGCCTCATTATTTCATTATGAGCCTCATTATTTCATGGGTTTATTACATGATGATTCCATTACACACCATTTTAATTAGGTGCTAACAAATATACATGATTAACAGTACTAGTTTTTCACTCATGATTCAACAGTTGTCATTTGAACACTACCTACTGCCCTAGGTTCTGGGATTCTCTGTGAATTTCTGAGAACATGTATTTTATTTTTCATTCATCCTAAGCGTAGAGAGCCAGTTCACCACAACACAATCCTGAGTGCTCTTGACTTTGCATTAAATGTCCCACTATAGAGTTATTTTTATATTCATATTTCTAATCTATTCCTTCCTCACTACAACTCCATGGAGTTCATAGATTTTCTTTGAGAACTGTTTGAGAGCCAAAAAATTAAAATGTTTTTGAAAAGTATGACAAAAATTTCTGAAAATGATACTAACAAATATTAGACCAGTTTTCATTTCCTCTTATTATAAACCAGCAAAAATTTAGAGTTGTATAGTTACCCTGCAAAGTCCCTACTCTACTCCTTACATTATGGTCTTACTGGATGAGGAAAGGTAAATGACATTCTGTACTACTGGTAAAGGAAAGTTATGCTTAGAGTGGTAATATAGGGATTTCATTTTTGAATTAATATTGAGACATTTCTACATCAGAGTAATAGGATGTAAGAAGATTAACTCTAAGGTAAGTTGCCTGGAGATTTCAGCTTGGATTCAGACTGAGTTCTGGGGCTGACACCTATAGTGTACTGGATTTGAATCTTAGGCTGGTCATCACATCTGATCTTCATAGAGATTGATGTTCATAATTTAGATAAAGGCCTGTTTTCTACTGGACATAAACAGGCTGTTAATATTGGAGAATTGGTAAGATAAGTTATACTGATTTTAGTTCAGTTTCCATGAAGTATAGCTTCCTGATACTTACAGTGATGCTGTACAGCTACAGTGAGAAGATCCTATGTCCGGTGATAAAGTCTACACTGGTTTGAAGCTATATCATTATATATTCAGTACCTGTGCTTTTCTTGTTCTAGTGTGAGAGACAGGTAAAATAAAAAGGAACCTGCTGTTTCTGTCCTCAAATAGCATGGGATATAGTTTAGAAGAAAAAAAATATACATACAAATAGGAAAGAGTGAAATTAGCCTCTTCTATCCCTAAGCATCTTACTCATGTTATGCCCCACAACCTCAGTATAGCGTTGTGATAGAACTAATGACGTCTAGATGCACAAGATGGGAAAATGTCTAGGGAAGTTAAAAGCTGAATTTACATTCATACCAATGACTTTCTTTTCTCAAGCAGATTTCAAATCTGTTCGCTTCCAAGATTAAGCATGCAGTCTGATGCTTTTAAGAGCTCTTTTCAAAGTCTGCAGAACTTGGTTTTTCAGAGAAATGAAGAGCCGCAGTTAGATATAACTAGTATCTGAGCCTTCAAGGATACAAATGTATGGCTTTTGCATAGAAATTCTGTTTAAACCACATGTGATAACAACAATGCTGAGGACATGCTTGTAGCTCATTACAATGTCCACCTGGATACTTTCCACTAGTAGATGGTCAGGAATCAGGAACGGAAAGGAAGACCTTGCATACTAGTACATGATAACCAGAGAATAAAAGCAGTGCCTTCACTTGTAAACTAGTCAGAACTTCAGACACCTGCGCCCCACCGTGGATGTGATAGGTTAGATTCTGAGATGTAGAGTGAGACGTGGCACAAAGCAAATCTATTATATGTATTTATGTGTTCATGTATGTGCATACACATGCTTGTATGGGTGCATATGAACGTGTTTGTTGATCAGGTTTGTCAGAATTTGACAGACCGTGTATTCCTCACCCACTTTCTACTTCATAGTTTAGGAAAGAAAATGGGGAACTCTCATTGAATGGGGAGCTCACTGCTTAAGCTAGACTGACCAGCAAGTCTTAGGGATCCTTCTGTACAGATCTCCCCAAAACTGGGCTCACAAGCTTGTACAGTTGGTCATCATTTTACATGGATGCAAGGACAGGTACTCTCTAGCTCACTATGCTTGAAGGATAATTGCTTTACTGACTGCATCGTCTCTTTATCCCTATAAACTAATAAATGTATTTTAATGATACACACCAATGCAATAGAGTTTTAACTGGTGTTATATTAAGATTGAATTGACAGAAATACGGAAATTTGTTTTTTCTAGGTGGCTATGCATATTCAGCTCCCAGACATGCATAAATTGCATTTTGTATTCTGATTCTTAATTCTCCAAGGTTGGAAGGAACCCACCGGCATCCCAGTTTGCTCTTGACTGTCACTAGAAACTCTGCCCGGAATTACACTCTAGTTATAACATAACATTTAGGTTTTTTTTTTTTTTTAATAGAAGGAAGGGTTTCATGGGGCTTATGATTCCAGAGGGATGAGAGTCCATCCTCACCACAACTGAGAGGCAGGCATGGTGGTGGCTGGATTAGCAAACTAAAAGATCATATCTTGAACTATAAGCAGAGAGCAGTAAAAATGTACTGGGAATTTTATTTGTTTTTAACACATCAAAGCTCACGCACACTGGTATACTTCTTCCAGCAAGGCCACACTTTATGAACCTACACATACCTATTTATAAACTGGAGACTAAAAAAAAAAAGTATTCAAATATCTATGATTAGAGTCTCATTTAAAACATCATAGCCATGTATCTTGAGATTTTAGATAAATAGACAGAAATTAGGGAAATAACACCATTCTCAATAGCCATAAGTAATAAAAAATTAATTTTTTGTAACTCTAAAAAAGCAAGTGAAAGAACTTCAAGCCCCTGAAGAAGGAAATGGAAGATGTTGTATACTTATGGATATGTAGGATTAGCATAGTGAAAATGGCCATCTTACCAAAAGCAGTCTACAGATTAAATGCATCAAAAATTCCAGTACAATTTTTTATAGACTTTGAAAAGCAATTCTCAATTTCATATAGGAAAACAAAAACCCAGCATAGTCAAAACAAACCTGAATAATAAAAGAACTTCTAGAGGAATCCCCATCCCTGACCTCAAGCTGTTCTAAAGAACAATACTGATTAAAAACAAGCCAAACCAAAACAAAACACTGCTTGGTATTTGTATAGAAACAGACAAGAAGGTCAGTGCAGTAGAGGCAAAGACCCAGAAATAACCCCACACACCCAGAAATAACCCCACACACCCAGAAATAACCCCACACACCTACAGACATTTGACTTTTGAAAAAGAAGCCCAAACCATACAATAATAAAACAAATGCATCTGTAATAAATGCTGCTAATCTAGCTGGATGTCTACATGTTGAAAAATGCAAGTAGATTCATATTTATCACGCTTAACAAAATGCAAGTCCATGTGGATCAAGGATCTCAACATAAAACTGGATACACTGAATCTCACAGAAGAAAAAGCAGTAAACAGACATTGGTGCAGGAGACAGCTTCCTAAATAGAACACAAATGGCTCAGTTTATAAGATCAACAATTGATAAATGGAACCTCATGAAATTGTAAAGGTTCTGTAAGCAAATGACAATGTCAATAGAACAAAATGGCAGCTTACAGATTGGGAAAAGATGTTCCCTAACTATATATCTGACAGAGGGCTAATATCCAAAACACATAAAGAACTGAAGAAGTTAGATTCCAACAAACCAAATAACCAATTTTTTTTATATGAGATGTAGAGTTAAATAGAGAGTTCTCAACACAGGAATCTTAGATGACTGAGAACCACTTAAATAAATGTTCCATGTCCTTAATCATCAAGGCAATGCAAATCAAAACAACCCTGAGATTCCACCTTACACCAATCAGAATGACTAAGATAAAAAACTCGGGTGACAGAACATGTTGGCAAGGATGTGAAGAAAGGGCAACACTCCTGCACTGCTGATGGGATTGCAAACTGATAAAACCACTCTGGAAATCTATCTGGAGGTTCCTCAGAAAATTGGAAATAGTTTTAGCTGAGGACCCCGCAATACCATTCTTGGGAATATACCCAAAAGATGCATGTCACAGTGGCACATTTTCCACTATGTTCATAGAAACCTTGATTGTGATAGCCAGAAGCTGGAAACAACCCAGATGTCCCACGACAGAAGAATGGATACAGAAAATGTATTTCATTTATATAGTGGAGTACTACTCAGCTATTAAGAATGAGGACATCTAGAATTAGGGAGTCATTTTTACAGCACATTTTCTTTTTAAATCACAAACAGCAAGGATCTGGACCAAAGTATTCAATATCACATTATCATCAACAAGAACTCTTTAGTAATTGCCTTGACTTTTTACTTCTATTTAAAATAAACTTTTTTCATATAATATAATCTAGTTATTGTTTTCCTTCTCTCTCCTCCACCATGAATTTTACAGACAAACGGATGGAACTGGAAAATATCATCCTGAATGAGGTAACCCAGACCCAAAAGGACAAGCATGGTATGTACTCACCAATAAGCAGGTATTAGCCTTAAAATACAGTATACCCTTAATACACCATTAAGACTGAAAGAATTTGAGCAAGAAAGAATGACCAAGCATGGATGCTTGAGTCACACTTAAAAGGGGGAACAAAAAGGCATAGAAGGTAAAGGGAGAGAGGTAAGTGGATGGGAGAGGAGATGGGAAGGTGAATAGGGTAGCAGGTGTGGAGAGAAAGAGGAGACCCATAGGGCCAGGACAATGAATAGAAATCTGTAGCTGTGGGGGTCAGGAGACTGGAGGAAATCTTGAGGAAGTCCCAGGGACCTAAGATGGGGGAGGCTCCCAGGTGTCAATGTGAGCTATCGTAACCTAGATGCCTAACAATGGGGACATAGAACTTGAAGAAGCCATCTCCTATAGCTAGGCAGGACCCCTTGTAGAGGGCTAAAGTCTCCAGACTGACCTGCAAAACTTCCCACTCAAAAGTTGTTCTGTCTAAAAGAAATGAAGGGCCAAAGATGAAACAGAGACTGAAGGAATGGGTGACTAATAAATGGCCCCAACTTAGAACCCATCCCATTGCCAAGCATCAAACCCTGACATTATTAATGATACTCTGTTTTGCATGCAGACAGGAGCCTAGTGTAACTGTCTTCTGAGAGTCTCTATGTAACAGCTAACTGAGATAGACAAACATTGGATGGAGTTCAGTGAGTCTTATGGGAGAGTTGGGGAAAGAGTGAAGGCCCTGAAGGTTATGGGAACTCCACAAGAGGACCAACAGAGTCAACTAAGTATCCTGCACCTTTGGGAGCTCTCAGAGACTGAACCACCAACCAAATTATACACACTGACCAGAATGAGGCCTCTGGAATATATGTACCAGACATGTAGTTCAATCTCCATGTGGGTCCCTCAATGACCGGAAGAAGGCTGTCCCGAAAGATGCAGTGTGACCATGGTATCCATTCCCCAGCAGGGCTGCTGTGTTTGTCCCAGTGGGAGAGGATGGACTGAGACTTCATGTGCCAGATTGTGGGGATACCCAAGCAGGGGCACCCTCTTAGAAGAGACATGAGGGAAGGACTGGGAGGCGGCAGCACATGGGAAATAAATGAATAATCAAATAAGTTAAAATGAAAAAGGAACATTAAACATATTCAGTAACTTAATGAGTTTTTCTGATTTGATCTTCATCAGAAACAACTTAGTACTACTTTACAAATCCAAATGTCAAGTGTACTCCTGGATATCTGATTGTAGAACTTAGTATTAAACCCTTTATTTTTGTCTTTTTTTTTACTGTAGTTTTATGATTCTTTAATTTTTATTTCTTGTATTACTTTTATTTCTTTTTTACAGTCCAGCCGTTGCCCCCTCTCACAGTTCTTTATCGCATTCTTCCTCCCCTCTGTCTCCAAGAAGATGTTCCTGTCCCCTCTTCTTCCCCTTGTGCCCCCTGCCAGGCCTCCCCACTCTCTGGAGCCTCAAGTCTCTCAAGGGTTGTACATCTCTTTTCTCACTGAGGCCAGACCAGGTATATATGTGTCGGGGGTCTCAGACCAGTTCGTTTATGCTGCCTGATTGGTGGCTTAGTGTCTGCGAGATATCAAGGATTCGGGTTAGTTGAGACTGCTGGTCTTCCTATGGGGTACCCTCCTACTTAGCTTCTTCCAGCATTTCCCTAATTCAACCACAGGGGTCCCAGGGCTCTGTCCATTGGTTGGGTGTAAGTATTTGCATCTGACACTTTCAGCTGCTTGTTGAGCCTCTGGAAGGGCAGCCATGCTAGGCTCCTGTCCGTAAGCACATCATAGCATCGATAATAGTATCAAACCTTGGAGCCTCTCCCTGAGATAGATCCCAAGTTGGGCTAGTCACTGGACAGCTCTTACCTCAGTCTCTTTTCCATTTTTGTCTCTGCAGTTCTTTTAGACAGGAAAAATTCTGGGTCATAATTTTTGACTGTGGCATAGCAACTCTATCCCTCCATTTGATTCCTTGTATTTCTATGGGAGGTGAACTCTATGAGTTCCCCTTCCGGACTGTAGGACTGAGATTCTCTCATCTACTAGGTCTCTGGCACTTTCTAGAGAGTCCCTCCCAATCTCTTGCCCCAAGAGGTTGCATATTTCCATTCGTTCTTCTGAGCCTCAAAACTTCTTTCCTGTCTCCCGTCTCCAAACCCGATCATGCTCCCCTTTCACTTCATCCTTTCCTCTCCCAATTAGGTCCCCCCTCCCTCTGCCTCCCATGATTATTTTCTTCTCCCTCCCGAGTGGAATTGAATAATCCTCACTTGTGGCTTTCTGCTTATTAATCTGCTTGAGTTCTGTGGATTATATTCTAGGTATACTGGACTTTTTTGGCTAATATCTAGTTATTAGTGAGTACATACCAAGCATGTCCTTTTGGGTGTGAGTTACCTCACTCAGGGCGCTTATGTATACTATCACAACATTTGCAGATAGTGCTGCTTTGACTTCTTTGTTTCTAATTTGTATCCCCTTTATCTCCTTTTGTTGTCTTATTGCTCTAGCTAGAACTTCAAGCATTATATTGAATAGATATGGAGAGAGTGGGCACCTTTGTCTTATCCCCGATTTTAGTGGGATAGCTTCTAGTTTTTCTCCACAGATGCCATTGTTTGTGCTCTGAGTTGGCTTATCCTCACGGGTGTTTTGTACACCCAGTGAGCCTCTCTTGGAGAAAACTGATTCTCTTCATTTGTGAGTGGTTATCAATTCGACATAACTTCTGGGTTAGAGTTGGGGACATGTGTCCACTTCTTTTCTCAATGCTGGGACCCTATCTGGTGCAGATCCATGCAGGTCAGTTCATGCTGCCAGAGTCACTGTGGCATATATGTGTTGGCCCTGCTGTGTTTAGAAGGCTTTGTTTCTTGGTGTTCTCCATAACCTTTGTCTCTTACAATCTTTCCTCCACCTCTTCCACAGACATCCTTGAGCTGTGAGGAAAAGAATTTGATGGAGACCTCCCAAAAAGGACTGAGTGGACCAGGGTCTCTCATTCTATGCACACTGTGTGTGAGTCTCTCTATATATTTGTTCTGCAGATATATTTATGTTGAGAATTGGTACAAATTTAGCAAATGAAACCAGATGAATTGAAGTAATGAAACCCCATGAGAAGGGAAATGTAGATGCAGAAATACAAAAAAAAAAATCAGGTATCATTCCTGACATTTTCTTCTTTAGCAGTAAGTGTTTATTGAGATTGCATACTGCAATAATGGTGGCTAATGCTGCATGATATAATGGCAAATGATTGAGAGATATTTTAGTGCTGCACTGCACATCTGAGTGTGTACAGATCAGCCTGGCTGCTTTTAATAAGTCCAATAATTGCAGATACTAAGCTAGCAGGTTTAGCTAAACATGATTTGATAATTATTGAAATAAAACGTAGCATGGTTAAATCTTTTCAAACCTAAAACTACTTTTCCCATAAACAGGCAAAATGACTTTGATGTTCTTCTGGAAAATAATTTTCCTATAAAATGATGCTCATGCTATGCAACAGTTCCAATGGTTTTCTATGAATTAACGAGCAAAGAACTAACTGCATTGTACATTAGACAGAGATTGCCACATTGTCCTATACTGTGGGGGTGATACCTCATCGTATGCCACTAAAAACCTAACCTGTGAGCCAACATACAGGGAGGACGAACCAGGTTTTACCTCCTGGTTTCTATAAAGTTGAATTGTGGTATTTTTTTACTGTTGAAGGTGAAAAGAGGTTTTAGTACTCACAGGCCAGTTTCACTCTCAATTAAATCAATTTCACCCTTTCCTTTGACCTGTGACATAGGTGTGCCTAAACTCTTTGACTTCACTTCCTTCCAATAAGCAAACCAGCAAAAGAACCAGTCCCATAATGCAGTCTTCCCAGCAAATATCTTCTGAAGTAATTACATTTGCCTAATGGTCCTCATTAAAATTGGATATGTAATCTTTGGCAAATGTCTAGAACCTCAATGTATTTGAATCCTGTTTCAAAATGCCCACATATACACAGTGCACATGTGAAGTGATATAAAATTGTATATAAAAATAAACACATATTTGACATGTAAATTAAATTTATTTATGTGCATGCATTCTTGATGACTTAGTGATAAGATAAAATTAACATATTTTCAATAGCACTGCTTCATGTTAATGCTAAAAATATGAGTATCAGAAATGAGCAAAGAAAATAACTCTCTGCCCTTTTTATGGACTCCTTTTTTCTCTCTCCACTGTATACCTACGGTTGTATCAAGTCCCGCAGCTTCATGAATTAGCTTTGATTTTTTTCAGTACTTTCAAGCTGCGTTAATAATAATTGTACCTTTAAAATAACAAATCCCCTTTTAAAATTTCATTTCCTGCTTTGCCTACACCTTGGGTGAACACCTTTGAAGTTTGTAATAAGTGTATCTGTTAATAACCAAATTTAAACATTTCCAAATGAATAAAAAGATCAAATGCATTATATATTTCTACAAAGTAATTACAACTCTAATGGTAACTCTATGTTCTCTTGACTTTTTTTATGAATAGACAAACTTTAATATGACTTTGTTTTGATTGTCTCAAATTCACAACTGACCAAAATATACAGCAATAGATCCAGGGAAGCATTTTGTTTTGATCACCTGGAAGATTTATAGAAAGCTCCAATCCATACACAAACCCTATGTTTTCTAAGATAGGTTTCTCTATATGACATCATACACAGAACTGCTCCAGGCTTTCTCACTCCTGTTATTGGATTACAGAAGCATTCATTCATGTTAAGCAGTTACCAAAGTAGAATTCCTAAGTAAAATGGATATGCACTGTGAAATGTTTTTTCCAAAAAGATATTATTAATGTGCATGCAGGTCCATAGTCCTGGAGATATCCAGTTTGTTTGTTTGTTTTTCAATGCTCCAGAAATGCACAGGTAATGTTTGTCTCACATTTCCTTTAATTTATCCAATATTCACCAAAGACTTTGACAACACTCAAAGAAATTATTATAGCTTGTCTGCCTTAAAACTTTAGCCTGATTTTCCTCAGGAAGTTCTTCGTTCTTTGCATTCATCTTCCTAGGAGAGACATATCAGCATTTTGAGCCACAGTCCCATTGACATCTCTTTTTGAAGTTCCATAACTCTTAAGGGTTTGCCCCTCTTTTACACCTTCAATCATGCAGTATCTGTCAACCTGTTATCTCTACCCATGTGTTGTGACAAAACATGTCTAGCTGTGTGACAGAACTGATGGGCTTGAGGAGATCATATCTCTGGAATATGTACTGCAGCCTGACCCTTTCCCTCCTCGTTCCTAGTGGCCTTTGCATAGTAGTCATCTAGTGTTTGTTGAAAGGGTTGACTTGTTTCTCTTTTTGCTTCATAAAATTACTCAATTGTTTGTTCATTCTACTATAATTAGTGCACTTCCTGGAAAACTACTTTTTGTATGTTTACCTGAAAAGGCCTTAATGTGTTGATTTCAATGCTTTCTATTTTAAATGACACACTTGGGGCACTCACTATTGTACGCTTCTTACTAAACAAAACTGTACACAGTGGTGATTAAGATGCAGCCTTGAGCCTTTTTGAGGAGACTCTAGAACAGCTGTCTGGGCAGCATCAGTTTTGAAAATTGTTTTGATGCTGTGTTGATTGGTGTTTTTGAGAGTCTTTGGTGAATATTGGACAAAGAGTCTTCAAATCTACCACACAAAGATCTCGCTGAACCATTAGTTATTTGTGAGAACTAATCATTACCAAATGTATTCAGAATATTTGTAGTCTCCAACTCTCTCATTAGTTCTGTAAAATTATTATTTTGCACAAATAAAGCCTAAGTCTTGGAGTTTAAATGTTTTGCTTGTTTTAATTATGTCTTCTAAGTTAGGTTCTAAGTGGAAAAAATTTGGTTGTCTTTATTAAAATACAAATGAAAATATTTGACATTTAATTCCTTCCAAAATAAGAAATCAAAATTAACCAATCTTCTTATAATTAATAGTTTTAAAGAGTTTAGCAAATGGTCATTTCTTTGGAACCTGAGGCAGAAGGAGTGACAGAGGTTTGAGACCATCCTGGGTTGCATAGTGAGTTATATATAAACTCAGGTTATGAAATGAGAGCCAGCCTCAAGAGGGACACCAAAGCTACTACTCGATTTACAGTTTAGATAGAATTAGCACTTTTCTAATTCTAGTAGAAAGAAGCCAAAATTTCTGCATCAAAAAGTGACATCAAATAGATGTGGTGGACCTTAAAGTTGGGGCAGACTACAGTCTAATTCTGTATACAACCTTACTTTAGTTTCAGTGAACTTTTATATACAAATGGAGCAAAGAAAGCTATGATCTGAAGCGACTGAGTTCAAAAAAACATGATTAGGAAAACATGTAATTAAACAGCAGCAAGCAAGCACTAAATATTAACAGAGCAGACCTTTCCCAGAACTTTCTCCGAACAGGCAAATTTAAACATAATTGCCTGGCACACATACTAGATTATATCTGGGAAAGCAAAAAAAGCAATGCAGAAGGCCATATTCATATTCAGAGTACACAGAGGACAGCACCCAGCATATCCTTTTACCAAATTGGGTTCTGTAGCTATGTTATAACATCCATCAAGGATAACCAAATTTTATAAATTGAGTGTGAACATTTGTAGCAAGAGGCATGCAATTTCATCCAAAAAAAAAATCTAGGGAATAAAACGCACCTGAGATAAAAGGTCTTCTGCCATTTTATTCCTGGAGTCTCTCTCACAGTTCCCTAAGATATTGCTTACCAAGCATATTGATGCTTGCGACAAAGAGGCAAGCTGATCATCTCTGTGAGTTCAAGTCCATCCTGTCTACATAGTGACACCCTCCTTCAAGAAATGCAAGTGATTCTAGCAGTGGTCAAAATTTAATGGCTATCACTACATATTAAGTAAACTATAAAGGGTCTGGCAAATGATAATCCAAAATGTCCCTAATTGCATCGGGGAGTTTCTCATATGATCATCTGCCATCTCTTAATTCTAAATCATTACTGAGCTTTTTCTTCTATCTCTTTATGTATCTGGGTTTTCTTTCATCTCAAGATGATTGGAGGCTATCTCAGGGTTCTTAGATTGCAGTCATCATTCTTGGGGGAATGATGCTCTTATTTGATTCAGTTTTCAGAGATGTAGTTTCTAGGTGCAAGTTAGGAAGTATCTGTGTTGGAGACACAGTGATATCCTTTGTATCTTTAGCTGAGTGATTGCTCCAAAGTTTCCTGGGAAAAAATTAAATAGCTTTTCCAACATTAGATTTTATAGATTTTGAGCAAATTTTTCAATGTCTGTTCCATGTCATTTGTTAATTTTCTTTTCAGAACTAGATAGATATTGGAAATAAAGCTTCTGATCATGGACTGAAGCTTTCCTTGGTCCTGCCTTTTGTACACTTGAGCATTTTGAACTTTCAGACTGCTCTGTACTTGCATGTCCTCTGTGTCTTTAAGACAGCTGGCTGTCAGGTCCATTCTCCATAGTGGCTTTTCGTTAATAAATTATCTCTCCATATAGGACTGCAGAGAATTAAAGCACATTATTCCTGATTCTACAGGAATCAGGAGGGAAAAAATCCTTGGAATAATCATGCAATGGCAAGTTTTATCCATACTTAACTTCTACTAATAAGGCAGATAAAGAGCTGTAGTATCATCCTCAGCTTGAGGCAGAAATAAAACTGTTTGGGGGAAGGTATCTTACAGAGAACATTTATATAGAAGATCAATCATTGAGGACACAGATTTTTCAAGTATAAAGAAGATACCAAAAATTTTCACCTAACCAGTTTAATTGCAGTTATAATTGAAAGCAATATATCTCATCAGGTAGAGAGTTCTGCAGCACAGTCCTTTTAAAATTTGTTATCTGTTTCTGCCCAATTGTCTTATTGTCTGGTTTCTATTGTTTTCTGTTGACTTACATTTCTCTAGTAGACAACAATTTCCTCCATTATCACAGTGAACACTGGCATGATTTCTCTAAAAACCATTTTATTAACTGAATAGTTGAAGACTGAAAAATGTTGTGGGAAAGATGATGAGCTAGGGAAAATGCTTTCCACATAGACTCAGAACTCTGAGGGTCTTCGTAGTTCTTCTTAATGCTCAACTTGATGTATTTTCTTGCCTGGTCCATTCATATCAACTAAACCATTAACTTTTGGGATGCCTCTGTAACTGGAAGTTGGAAAGTGCCTTTTTTAGAAGCCTAGGAATTGCCTTTTTTGTGAGTGCATACCTGTATCCCATCATTTGGCAGGTGGAGGCAGTAAGATCAGAAGTTCAAGGTCATCTTCAACTATATAACAACATATATTCACGCCAACCTGATCTATATGATACCTTATATCACATTATGGAAAATATATTAGTATAGTGGTATTTATTATTTTTTACTTCTTACACCAAATGACTTTTTGATAAAATCACATATAATTTTCAGTGTCTAGGAAGAGCTTGTTATTTAAAATAAGTCCTTGAAAGGTAGTAATTTTCCATTGTGAGACTACATTCTTCACCCATAATACTCTGATTTCGCTTTTGTCCCTAGAATTTATTCAGATCTCTGAATAGCTTGAAATTTCCTGTTACTGCTTCCCTCTTTTTACTACTGTGATTCTTCCATTGTCTTCCTTCTACAGTATACAGCATTTTGTTCCTAGAAAAAAGAGGGTTAGATTTATAGCCTCAGGGAAGAAAGACACCTATTTTGAAAAGCCAAATAAATATTGCATGGATACTGCTAGTGTTTGTGTAACTTTAGGCAAAGGCTTCTGTTTGCTCCTGTGCTTGCCTCCGAAGACTGATTTCTTCCAGTACTTGGGTCATCTCAAACAACCAAGAAAGAAACCACGAAAGCAACAGCAGCCCACCTAATGGGTTAATAGGATGCATAAGTAAGCAAAAGTGCGATGAACTCTCTTGGGGTGTGGTAATTAGAACATTGGAGCAGACACCCAAAAATTATCAGCTTAGGGCTTAGAATTCTTTGAGATATTCTAAACTGTCTTTGTTTTTTGTCTGATTTATTTGTACAATTGAAATGGTAGAAATTCACAGCACAATTTTGAACTATCTTACAAGACACAATAAAACATAGAATTTCTCTCAGAATGATAATGGGTAAATGATTACATAAGGGAAGTGGAATGTTTATGTCAGAAAGTGTTAAAAACTTTAGATCTGAAGACTTCATATGTATACAAGTGGACAGGAAACCTTCTTGGGAACAGATAGAGCATAAATTTAACCTCCAGTGACACTTGAGTTTTCTTATAGGTAGGATGGTAGACAGAAGCATTTTAGGCACATATATGAATCGGGAGATTATACTTGACAGAGACTCAGATGTGAAAGTTAGCTTTGACTTGGTTAAGTGATATGGTTATGCATCTACCTCTTTTCTCTTTTAGACAATTTTAAAGAGAAAAAAATGATGACTTCCTTGTTAGGTAAGTCATATAAGTAGAGATGCTTAGCCAAGGGAAAACCTTAAAAGATAATTTTTGAAGCTTAAGTTGCTTTGATGGTTTGTCTGAGGAGGTTCCATTGGTAAAATTCCTTTCTGTAACTAATCAGACCTCAAGATGTCATTTGGGTAAAAGTGGATGAGATAGGGATATTATGTAGAAATTGAGACAGTAAAAATCCCAATGCAGTTCTAAATACTTTACTAGGTAATTTATATACATAAAGTAAGGTCTTTACAGCATCATTAAAAGATAGCTGATATTTATAAATAAGTATTTTAAGCTTAAAAGAAGTTATTGGGTTTGCTTGATGGTCCACAAACACTGAGTAGTGTGAGGAGTGTTTAATATCGAGATATTCTGAATTTTTTGTTCATGCTCTTTTCATGAGTCTGGACTACCTTGTCTCACATCACATAAGAGAGTGCATTCAGATTATAAGGAAGGATACTCTAAATATCTGTGTATTTCCCTTTGATGATTGTATCACACACTAGATAAGAACTAATTTAATGCTTTGCTGAAGTTCAGACTGTAAGAGATTGTCAGCAGACCAATGGAATTCTCCTTAGTGTCTACCTCAACTTATCATCAGGCGACAGGGCAGTTCCAGCTCTGCATATTCATGTGGTTTACGTGACAAAGTTTTCAAACAAGTTCAAAAAACTCATTAATAAATGTATGCACATTTTCCTGCTTTATTAGGAAGAAGATCAGATTTCAGAGATATTAAATGGCAGAATTAGCCATCAATTCTTGTTTTTGTTACTATTTTAAATGGCATACTAACTTATTCCCAAGTAGTTCATGTCAGAACTTTACAGCCATCCAGTCCTTGAACAGATGACTGGATGCAAAGCTTGTGTTTTCCCCAGCGATGAGACACCAGATTTTAAATCTCATGTGGTTATCAAGGTTCTTAATATTCTGTTTGTTGTGAAAGATGGCAATTTTGCATATATGGGGAATTTTGAAACTAGAATATTCACTACAGCTTTAGTTAAATTGGCATGAAAACAAACTCCATTTTTAATATTTATGTTTACATCTATAGGCAAATGCTACTCTTATCTTTAGTCATAGAACATTCTCTCTGTAGTTAGCATGGGTGAGTACAGAGAGATATGGCCGCTCAAGAAGCTGAGAATAAGTGAAGGCCAGTCATTAGCTAAAACGAAAATCTTAATTCCACCCTCTCTAAGGCTAGACATCATCACACAGGAGAGAGATGACAGAAAGCAAGATCCAGAGAGTAGGAAAATGGGCTGTGAAATGCTGTTGTGGGGGGCATGAGATGGCTGTGAAAACATGTTCTCTGAGGAAATGGAAGTGTTTGTGCTGGACCTGCACAAGATTAGGCCTGACAACAGTCCATCATGGATCAGGGAGTAGTTAATGAGGCCCTTATCCTCCTTGCTATTATATTAGCTACAGATGGATTTGTAACAGGGCAGGGATAGTTAAGTCATTGCCTTGTATACCTACTAGTAAGCCCACACTGTGCTAATAAATAGCTTGAAACATTTGGTCACACAAATGGTCCTGGTTAAAATCGAGGGGTCATGAAACAAAACAAAAAGCCATAAATGTGTGGAAAGACACCATAAGAAGCAGCCATGGCTGACAAGTGTGAGAGATATAGAGACAAATAAAAAAAGATTGAGGATGAGTGCAAATAGTAACTATGTAAGCATATGAAATTGCCAAATAACTAATTCAATAAAAATTCATCCTGTTTCTCTTTGTAAGTTTAGAAGTTTAAGTTTTCACTGAATAATTTTATTTCACCGAAAGAATGGAAAAGGGTAGACAGAAATCCCTGATCTCCAGATTAGCATTTTTCCTTATGAATAATGATGCCATTTTAAAACAGACAAGGTTAGAGATAAGATTTGTGTCTTATTATGTAGACTCAGCCTCGCTCTGAATCCCCAAGACCCTTTGGAGGCACTTAGACTGCCCTGCTTCTCTTCCCAGAGCCTCTGTACCACATCAGCCCACCCACTCTGAGGTCTTCTGTGCAGACTCATGAAGAAGGCCCACCCTGATCCATCTCATTCCACCCAGAAGACATGAGAGTCATCTGGAGTGACAGTCCCTCTCTGGGAAGGATAGCAGAGAGATTTCATCTTTCACCCATACCTGTGTAATGCAAGGCTTTGCCGGACTGGTCCTCTGTTCTGCATTTATCACTGTTACTCCTTTATCAAGGGACAAGCCTGAAGTGCTCCCCAGTCACATCCCGAACTGGGAAGACTCAGGGCTCGAGAGAGTAAGGAAATACTACTGGAAGAAGAATGGGAGATGTGCTACAGCCATCCTGAGCATTAACTACATGTAAATGCATGCAGCAGCCTGGAACAGTTCTCAACACTAATAATAAAGTGAGAAATTTCTTCAGTGAGAAAACTCCATTTTTGAATCTAAGATTAAATCAAAATAATTGAAAACAAGGGAGCAAAGGCAAGCTTTCCTGTAGCTCTGTAATATCACAGAGTTCTGTGTAATTGAAAAGGAAAAATAGAAACACAAAAGCAGTGTGTGCAGAAAGCACGTGAAGAATGAGCATCAAAGAAATCAACAGGAAAAATCACTTCCCCTAAGTATTATACCAAAGAAACACTATTGGAAACAAAAAGAAATTCATCATCTCCCTCCCGGGGGAATATGTACGAGAAAATGCAAGCATTTTGAAATGAGAAGAAACAGCACTGGGATTTAAAACAAAAATTAATCTAGCTGACAAAGAGCTATGGAAGGTGTTTATGTGTTCTGAGGGGGACATAAAATCAATGAAATACGAGCATATGCATTTATGAACAACACATGTTTTATGCTCTTTTTGCTTCAATATTGTACTTTTGTTATTGCAAATTATCAATGACCCACAATAGTCAGCTAGGTTTCTCTGGAGGATGATGTAGAATGATGACAATAACATGCGTTTCCTGTACTCTTTAGTATTTACTTTTTAAATTTATTTTTATTTACATGTATGTTTATGTTTGTGGGTGTCTGCCATGTGTCTGTGGATGACTAGAAAGCCAGCAGAGGATGTCAGATCACCAATAACTAGAGTTGTAGGTAGCGTGAATCAGCAGACTGAGACACTGGGAAACAATCCTGGGTCCCTTGGAATAACAGCAAGAGCTCTCAGTCACTGATCCATCTCTCCAGTGCTAGGCTACTCTTTTTTTTCCCATTGATTAATTTATTTATAAATTAATCTATATTAATTTATAATATAAATTATTATAAATAACTTTGTACCCTGACCTCAGCCTCTCCTCCTCCCAGACTGACCCTAACAACTAGCTCTCCTGATTACTCCCTACCCTTCTCTGAGGAGAAGGGGAAGCCCCTTTGGTTACTACCCTGCCCTAGAGACTTCAAGTCACAGCAGGACTAAGCACTTCCTCACTGAAGTCCAACAAGGCAGTTCAGCTTGGGGAAAGGGGTCCAATAAAAGGCAACAGAGTCAGAGACAGCCCTCCCCTTTTAAACGTAACATAAGAGAATTTTTAACGGAGTGAGCCACGAAACTGGCTGATGTGCAGCTGCGAGCCCAGGACACTTTTTCTTATTAAAGTAATTTATTTTTTACACTCTATATTTCATTCCTTGCCCCACCCTCATCCACCCTCCCACTGCTCCATATCCCATACCTCCTCCCCACTCTGCTGTCTCCACATGGATGCCTCTACCCCATACTCCACCTGACTCTAAAGTCCCTGGGGCCTCCAGTCTCTTGAGGGTTAGGTGCATCATCTCTGAAAGAACACAGAGCAGGAAGTTTTCTACTGTATGTGTGTTGCTGGCATTATATCAGCTGGCATATGCTGTCTGTTTGGTGGTCCAGTGTTTGAGAGATATCGGGGGTCCAGATTAACTGAGACTGCTGGTCCTCCTAAAGGATTACCCTTCTCCTCAGTTTCTTTCAGCCTTCCCTGATTCTACAACAGGGGTCAGCTGCTTCTGTCCATTGATTGGGTGCAAATATCTGTGTCTGAGTCTTTCACCTACTTGGGTCTCTCGGAGGGCAGTCATGATAGGTCCCTTTTTGTGAGTGCTCCATAGCCTCAGTAATAGTGTCAGGCCTTGCGACCTCCCCTTGAGCTGGATCCAAGTCCTTCAAAGTTGAGTGTTGTCGTTTGCTTGCTAACAGTGCTCAGAAAATTGGTTAAATGCTTAGAACATTTTCTGACACTGAGTACCGAGTTTACTTATATTAGTTCCATGTCTGTTTCAGTTTCTAACCATAGATCTTTGGTATAGTCCTATTCATGGCTTCCTCATTGACGTAATACAAAATAACACAGCATGGCCTGACCAACCACAGAGTGTAAAGCAATGGGTTCTCTGCAAAATCACATGGTCAATTGTTTACTTCAGATAGCATAGAAATAGCCCTTGCTAAAGCTCTCTGTCCTTTTTATTTAAGAAAAAAAGGAAGCCTAAATTATAACTGGGTGTTGAATGAAAACATAATTATAAAATTTCATTTGCTCTGTGTTTTTAGTGTCCTAGAAATAAGCATTTTCTTTCTTTTTTTTTTCTTGAAGGCATCTGCCATTTATTTTATTTTATTTTTTTGATATTTTCTTTATTTACATATAACTTTCTCCATTCCAGGTTTCCCCTCCAAAAAACAAACAAACAAACAAAAACAAATCCCTGTTGCC
>NW_022196912.1:18217119-18223385 GCF_008632895.1 Mastomys coucha | reverse complement strand
CTGTTCCCGGCTTAGGAACTCACTGGAGAGAAGATGGCGGCTCTCACTAGAGACTCCGGGTCAAAGAGAATAAGCATTTTCTTTAGAAAAATAAACCATTTTGCATATAACATTAAGAAATTCTTTAAAATTTTTTTTGAAAATTGTGATTATATTATATTATTATTATTATTATGTGTAGACATATTCTTTTCATTGAAAAGCATTCTGAAACAAACAGAAAACACACTAAACCTTGTATTATTAAATATGTCTGTGAAATATTTGTTCTCTGTTTAATAACAATACAATGAAAGTGGTCTCTCTTATGGTGGCTAGACACCAGAGAGCAGAGACTAGAGACTAAAACATGATAACAAATGAAAGAAACCCGGGAGGAGGGAAACACTTCTCCAACAGGGATACATACAGAACAAACTGAACATGTTCTGGCCAGTTTGCAGAGGAAACTTGGCAGCCCTCCCCCACCTGGGCTTCATCTAAGGAACACAACATACACAAGGAGAGCCTACCACACACAGATGTGCAAAATGCAAGCACAGGGTTGAGGTCTGTAGACATCAATGCTCAAAAATTTCGAGAATCTCCCCTCAGCTCCCTAGTCCCTTCCCATTCCTGACAGTGCTTTTCCTTTCCTAATACACTGTCTTTATTTCTATTCCTAGCCACATATTTCTGGTACAATCCTTTGTCCCTAAGATATCAAAGATTGGAATAGAAGACCTGAGAAATCCAGTCTATGGGTATAAAGCACATATTTCCTTTTTGTTCTCTGTGATGTTTGATACTGACCAAAAGTTTAAATATGCTTTCCCTGACACTGTGGGCATTATTATTATCCTCTGACCTCCATGACTAATTTAAAATGTACGCTATAAGGGTTGGTTTCTAGCCTGTATTATTACTAGTGGGGGATTTTAAACTCGTGAAAGGAAGAGATATTGAGATCCAGCCCTCTCTTCTCTCATTTCAGTTTTTGGCTACTGAATATCTAGTAGTTTCCTTTCTTAAATTTTTGTTTGTTTGTTGTTTGTTTGTTTGTTTTAAGCAGGCCATAATACCTCACCACAGTTCCAAAATCAATTGGGCCAGATGATGAAGAACTGAACTCTCCAGACCTGTAGTCTCAAATAAACTCTCCATCCTTATAAATTGGTTAGTACAGCTCTTTGCTACAGTAACATATGTCTGACTGATATAGCCTGTTACTCTAAAGTCAGCCACTTTGGCTTAGTTTCTAGAATTGGTCCGATTTGTTATAAGAATGTGATCTAATCTTTGGTGACAGGGAGTGGAAGTCACTGTCTTATCCACTCTGTGAGAAGGGACAGAGCTGACTGAGGACCACTGAATGTAGTGTCACCTTGTTCTTTGTATGGTGTCTTGGCTATGAACCTGCCTCAAAACCATGAAATCATGTAACTCTCCTCTCTGAAAAGAATAAATCCTAATTTTTATTACAATGTGGGGAGAGATAAGTAAGCAGGCAAGGAGAATAGTCAGCGACATTTGAACAGGGTCTATTCTTCCAGTCCTGCCTTTACTATCAGTTGAGAATGTTCCTGCCATTCCAGTTCTCCCAGGGAGTCAGTGGTAGATTTCAGCTTAGCTCTGATTTCGATAAGTCTGATTTATGTTTTATTTCTCAGCCCCTAACATTGTATTGCTCTTTTCTTCTGTCCTGGTGTGCCATCTTTATTCTTTTATGGAGTTTGAGTAATGCTTATATATATGTTTTTCTGGAATTTTTAAAGAAAGACAAAAGTAATTTCATGTATTCAGTCTATTATCTAACACAAAATAGGTTCAAAACTGATTCTGTGGCAGATACAAAAGATATGCAAACATGCATTTACATATGCACATGTCTATGTCTTTAAGTTCAGTATCTTTGAAATATTTATTATAACTTTTATATCATAACTGGTATAAAAAGGAAGATTTTTCTTGTATTCCAAATTTCTTTGAAAATTGTTTTTTCTATGATTTTCTTTTACTATATTACCAGTTTCATTTATAGAAAACAATCTTTCTTCAATCTTTTAAAATTCTAATACTTTTCACAAGTTCCATGAAATTAACTCTTTACTTTTTTTTCCCAAAATTATCAAATGAAGGATGTTAATCCCCACATCTTACAATTAAGTAAGTAGCAGTGGCAAGAAAGCTACCATTTTGAAAATGTTCATTCTTGTTCAGTTAAATTTCACCTTTGTCTCCATTTTTGGTAATTATTATAGAATCTGCCTATTATATATTTTAAGTAAACAAAATTTTATGACATTTAATGTGCATATCATTATTTATATAGGATTATAAAATAGGTATTGCTTAAACTGAGAGGCAGTAACTGGCCCAGGAATATCAAAGGAGTTTTCTAGGCAAGTTGGTTCTAATCCCCATAAACTCTCTAGACTGTCTTGACATTATGGTTGAGCTTAAGATGTAGTTTTCACTCAGTGGTCCTGCCATGTAATATACATTGGTATTTTTGCCCACCTGGCATCCTATCATGTAGACCTTTTCCACAGGTCCCAGGCTCTGCCAGGATGAGAGTATCAGAGTCATCTGATTTTCTAAATAACATTTGACTTCATCCAGAGAAAATATTTCTTGAAGGATGCATGTCAAGATAGAACTGGAAGCTGAACTGAAAGATACAGGCATACCACCACCTGGGTTATATTCCATTTGTTGTTCAGAATACTTACAGAAACTACTCATAAACAGAGAAAATGACAAAGGAGCCATATCTCAAAGATGGGTAGAATGACAAAGAATTTGCAATCATCTGTTACCTGCTAGTCCTATATACAAGCATATGGATACATATTATATTCTGCCTATATAAATAGGTACTTAAATTCAAGACCTAAACCAATGAATGACACAGTGTTTTTCAGGCTGTCTAATAGATGGTGCAAATACTCAGTTTGTACAGGAGTACCTAGAAACTCTCTTCCCTTCTGTTTTGTTGTGTCTTGTGAGAAATGCTCTACTTTTATCACAGCTTTGATGGATACTATTTCTGACCCCAAAGCAGGAACAACCAAATTGCTCCCTGAAATTGCTCAGGGAACACCAAACTTCTTCCTTACAGAACAGGAGTGGCTACACTATTGTCCAGAAGATGCAGTTGTGTTTGGATCATCTCCACAGATAAAGACGATGGAGGAGTAGCAGTAGAGGCTACCTGTGCCAATGGCATCCTCATGGAAAAGAAAGAATCATTTGGTTCTGACTGTTCAATCTCAAACAAATGACTACATTTTCCATGAATTATATTTATAAAATATAAACAAGAATTCTATTTTCAACCATTGGTATAAAATGAAAAGAAATAACTTACCTTGAGACAAAATAACTGGAAAAGAATTGAACTCATTTGTTTTTCTATTATAATTAACAGAAGTACAGAAGAAACAGTAAAAACGTATAGTGATGTAATGAGCTATAGAGGTAGTATAACTAAGTACTCATTAGAAGAGTCAATGTTAAAGTATATTAGCTTATATATAATCCTTATAGAAGCATTGGCTGTAAGGAAATTCAAGTACTAATTAATGTAAGAACAATATGCTAGGATAGTATGAAAACTTCCCATTGGACAAGCACTATGCATTGCCCATACCTTTTTGTTGATAGCATTGTGTGTAGCAGATTGCTAAAGTCTGTGAAATCTGTCAGTCACAATTACCAATAGGTTGGGAGTGGTGCTTCTCTGTGAGTGATGCTTAAGTTTATCCAATCTTGTCCTTACTTCTATTGGGACAATCAACTTATTAGGATATAGGTGTCTGTTACTACAGGTATCATAAGTCTCACCATCTTCCTTCTTAGCTTTATCATCATTTCACATAGTCATTTTAAAATAATTAAAAATACCTTTTAATAATTCTCTTCATGTGTACAATGCATTTTGATGAGAGGAGGGAGCTTTGTCCTTAGGGTGTGTCCCCTGGTAAGTTGACCATGTTCCATTGCATGACCTCACAATCATGCAATATGGAAAGCACTAATCACTCAGAAGGTTATTCAAATAAGTTTATGAACTATGAAGGTTAAATCACATTAAATATTAGATATTTTACTTGAATCAGTTCTTATTGAAACAATTAATATGTGCAGACAGTAGAAGGAACTGGTGAGAAAGGACACTTGAATGTTGGAAGGATGCTATGTGAGAGGAGATTGAAGATGACTGGGGAAGGAAAAGAAAATGACCATTTCACATGTTTGAATTGCTTACTGATTTAAGAATAAAACCAAAAACTTTATAAAACCATGGATGTATGAATATCTCTGCCACCACAATGGTGAACTCTTTATAATAATGTCTGAAATATAATGTGGTACAATATGTGAGCCATTTCAATCACTAGAACAATGACCTTTGCCTACAAGGCCAGTTTGGGTCAGCGTGCATTGTGTATGAGGGCCATGACCTGAAGGATCCTGTGGTACAGCTTGCCTCCCTTATCTGTGGCCCAGAATTTGTATTCTTGAACTAGCACATTACTGTAAATGTTTTTCATAAGAAAAGGCACTCACTTCCTAGACTCATAGCCAATATTCTACACTGCCACGTCAGTGGATGGTTTTTGTAGTGTATGGAAAATAGTAAAATCTATTCTGAATCTTGGGTCCTTTGCCTGTTCTTTATCTTATGTTACAGCCTTGACTCACAAATATGGTGAAATTTGTAAATTTTTTTATTAATACCTATACAAAATATTTGATTCAATAATTAACCAAAATCAAATAATTTAATTTTAAAAGTTGCTTCTTCCATTGGATTATTTTTAAGCAGATATTTTATCACTGAGTCTTAAATAATTTAAATATATGTTATTTAGAAAAAGAAATTCATCTAAACTATAACTTCTGGGAAGATAAGACATTTAAATAACACTCAGTGTTAAAAAATATTATAAGCAGCTAATCCAGCCTTCTGAGTACCGCCAGTGAGCTGAGCACAACACTCAGCTTTCAAGGACGTTTGCAAGTGTCCTGGGCTTGCAGCTACGCTTCAGTTAGTTTAGTGGCCCACTCTTATGTTACCTTTAAAAGTGAAGGGCTGTCTCTGATTCTGTTGCCTGACATTGAATACCTTTTCCCAAGCTGGACTGCCTGGCTGGGCCTCAGTGAAAGAAGATGTGCTGCTGTGACCTGAAGTCCCTAGGTCAGGGTGGTAACCAATGGGGGCTTCCCCTTCTACTTAGAGAAGGATATGAAGTAATGGGAGGGGAGCTATTTGTAAGGGTAGGTCTGGGAGGAAGAGGGGCTGAGATCAGGATACAAAGTATATAAATAAATTAATCAATGGAAAAAAGAAAGAGTAGCCTAGCACTGGAGAGATGGATCAGTGACTCAGAGCTCTTGCTGTTATTCCAGGGGACCCAAGATTGTTTCCCAGTACCTGAGTCTGCTGATTCACAGTGCCTACAACTCTAGTTACTGGGAATCTGATGTCTTCTGCTGGCTTTCTAGTCATCCACAAACACATGGCAGATATCCACAAACATAAACATATGTGTAAATAAAAACAAATAAATAAATAAATTATACAATACCAATTAGACTGGACCAGAAAAGAAAATTCTGCTACCACATAATAATCAAAACACAAAATCTACAGAACAAAGAAAAGATATTAAAAGTGGAAAGAGAAAAAAATTCAGGTGAGATACAAAGGTAGACCTATTAGAATTACACCCAACTTCTCAACATTCTCTAAAACATAGAAAAGCCTGGACAGATATTTTGCAACCTCTAAAAACACACAGGTACCAACCTAGACTACTATACCCAGCAAATTTCTCAATCACCATAGATGGAGAAAACAAGATATTTCAAAACAAATACAAATGCAAGCACAATTTATCTACAAATCTAACCCTATAGAAAATCCTAGAAGGAAAAAATCTAACCCAAGGAGGATAACTAAATTCAAGAAAATACAAAAAATATGTAATTCCGTATCAATAATAACCAGAGAAGCACATACACAAACACACACACACACATACACACACACACACACACACACACACACACACACACACATAGTAACATCAAATTAAAAAAACAACAGGAATTAACAATCTCTAGTTCTGAGACTGGAGCAGCCAGCCCAGAGGCGCCTTAGGCCAGAGACCCAGGTGGGATCCGCCATTTTCTCTTGGGTGAGTTTCTGACACCTGAGCAGCCAGCCGGGAGCCACAGGCCCCATGACTCCCAGGGGAGCCGCAGGGCGGCAGGGACAT